>NC_053115.1:12536523-12829023 GCF_010015445.1 Perca fluviatilis | reverse complement strand
TCTGGGGCGAATGAAGCACTCAACGTAACATCAACGAGAGGAGGAGGCAACCACGAGGTGAAGTAAAACCACGCGTATGTCTGTGTGAATATGATTGTGAGTGTGTGTGGGGGTTCAAATGGGTGAGACTCAGGAAATGCATGGGGTCTTCTCATTCTTATAGCCTGTTTGAATCAGACTAAGCTGTTCTGTTAAGTGAATGCAGCTGTATAAAGATGAAACAGCCAGCCAGAAGCAATCTAACAACGGCCACTTAGTCAGGAGTTACATTACATGCATCCCGTCATGTTTGACTTGACTGCAACCCAGAACCATTTACTTGTTAGTGAGTGAGTGTGTGTGTGTGTGTGTGTGTGTGTGTGTGTGTGTGTGTGTGTGTGTGTGTGTGTGTGTGTGTGTGTGTGTGTGTGTGTGTGTGTGTGTGTGTGTGTGTGTGTGTGTGTGTGTGTGTGCGTGCGTGCGTCTGTCATATCCACATCCATTTCTGAGGCAGTCAGGTTTGAATGCAGGATTGTAGGTCATGTCACTCGCTATATGGCCATTGTTTAGGGAAGGCAGTGCAGACATTTAGGAAATGGATGCCGGCGATTCAGACTGTGTGTGTGTGTGTGTGTGTGTGTGTGTGTGTGTGTGTGTGTGTGTGTGTGTGTGTGTGTGTGTGTGTGGTGTGTGTGTGTGTGTGTGTTGGTTGGCCCTCAAGACAACCTCATTGCCCTTCAAATCCATACTCACACTCACACTCACACTCTCTCTCACACACACACACACACACACACACACACAAACAGAGTCCTAAGCTTTACGCAGTCTGCCTGAGGGCTGCACAACAACATGGGAGCAATTAAACACCATCCTCTCTTATCAGCAGCCGACTTTCTCAGGGAGAAAAATAAAAGATGTTTGGCGGTCATTGGGAAAACCATCGCTTATAAGGCAGGAAGTTATCCTTCTCCGTGTGTTTATGTGCGGGCTTCCCATTTCCTGTCAAACACACAGAGGCTTTCGGTGGCACTCGCAGGGCATGTAAATACACACACACAGATCCCACATGATGAAAAGGAGCAGAGCTAGCTCACCCACGAGGGCAGTCATGTAATTACACAAACTCAATGGGAAGTTTGCGCTAATAAAACTGATTAAAATGTACTGCTGCGATTATAATGCCCCCCCGTGTTGATTTGACCCTCTTTTGCCGAGTTTGACAATATGCTTATCACACACTGATGATCATGTCAATATTGCATCACCAAAAAAGATGAGGTCAGCTTAACAAACAGAAGTACGTACGTTAGAGCTGGGCAATATATCGATATTATATCGATACCGTGATATGAGACTAGATATCGTCTTAGATAGGATATCGTAATGTCGTAATATGGTATAAGTGTTGTCTTTTCCTGGTTTTAAAGGCTGCATTACAGTAAAGTGATGTCATTTTCTGAACTTGTGAACTGTAACAGTTCAATTATTTGCCTTTACCCACTTAGTCATTATATCCACATTACTGATGATTATTTATCAAAAATCTCATTGTGTAAATATTTCATGAAAGCACCAATAGTCAACAACTACAATATCGTTGCGGTATCGATATCGAGGTATTTCGTCAAAAATATCGTGATATTTGATTATCTCCATATCGCCGCGCCCTGACGTATGTGTGGTGCGTGAGATCTGTCACCTCCATTCAGTTACACTTAGCTACACAACAAGCCGCTGCTCTCCACACTTTAATCAATAACTTCAGTTGAGCAGCAGCCACCAGCTGTCTCAGTAGCTTCTCCTTTCACCTTTTCTCTTTGCTTTTTTGTCACCCACCCAACTTCCTGTTACAGTTGCCTGTGAACAAGCACAAAAGGAGAGTCACTCAACGGCTGATTGACAAGTGACTCTGAAACCTCCCCTGGGGAAATGGGGCCATCGGTTGTAAGGTTCATCTTAAAAGGCTGCTCTACTGGACCAACCCCCATCCTCAACCCCCCACTAGGTTCAATCAATGGTTCCCAAACTGGGGTCGGAGGATCTCAAATGAGTCCATGGTGAAGAATAGTTACATTTAGCTATTACTTTGTTGCAGTTGCTTAACTAACTAAATAACTAACTTAATTAACAACGGGATCAATAAAGTATGTCTTAATCTTTACATTTGCACAATAAGAGAGGGTGTAGGGATGTCTGTTTTCTTTAATCTTCTCACAAAGGACTCTTAGTATGACCAAGTGGGATTTATTAGCTGATGTGACCGACTCTGGGAGGGTCTGAGTTAAAAGGACAGTCTGTCAGACCACCGCCTCAGCCCCACACACTGCAAAATGAGCATGATTACCGACGCAGCCCCAATCACACTCAAGTCATGCCTTCCAGTTTTAGAGGCTACCCGGTGCCAGCACATGCACATTCATGTGATCTCCCTCAATCTGCATTTAGTCTTGGCACATACAATTGATGGGCTGCTAATATCTCCTGATACAAATCCTAAAGCTGCTCTGCTGCCCGAGCTTTTGGTTGCATTTCCAACAAAGGCAGTAAATGACACAGCTCTGAAGGAGAGCATGTCTTTGTGCTCGATTTTTTTTTTTTTAAACAGCACAAGCTCCTGCTTTCCAAACCTAGTTGTGAAGCTAACTCAGCCATACACATGCGAGGTGCTCAACAGACTCAGTTATGATAAGGTGAGACTGCAGGTAGACTTTGCCTGTGAGAATAATAAATCAAATTGGTTTGAGGAGAAACGCCCATTCTCCTCCCTGCACCTGGCTGCAGCTGTCCTTGTCACTTCACCCAATGTTAAATCATGAATGCAAGCTGCTGCCTCACATAAAACAAACCAATGCTGGAGAACGTATGCCCTCCAACATGTCATATGGAGATAAAGTGGTGCTGGACACATGCTTTGCATTATCAGTAGCCTACTGTGCAGCAACACCAATGTATTGTAAAACAAGGTGTAATGCTCTTTTTTTTTAGTAACTGTCCCTACAATGAGCAGAGACAGTAAAGTAGTGTTAAGTAGGGAAATAAGACTATAGGTGTGCAGGATGCATTTAAGTGATTGCCAGGAGGCACAGACACAATGTGGTCTGCTCGGCAGATTTCCAGCAGACGGACGTCGGAGGCTTACCTCAATGCTACCTTCACACAGCAGTCGCCCTGGTTCGCCATTGTCTCTTTTAAGGTTCACCGATGGGATGTGGAGTATTTCGGCTATGTTCGGTTTTCAGTGTGTGTAACCCGCGCGGGGCGTCTCAGGTCAGCGGGAGCAGCCGTCAAGACCTGCCGGCGGTGGGCTGCCTCATCGGGACTCCTCCTGTCTTCTTCTCCTCCGCTGTGGCGGTCATTGCTGGCTCACTGGTGTTTGTCACATCGCAGAGTTTAACCCGCTGTTTTTTTTCTTTCCGTGGTCTGTCTCAGTCGCTACATCCTGTTTAAAGTGCGTACGAGCGAAGCAGTTGAGCGCTCACCAGAAACCACACCGCTTCTCTGAGAGAGACGCGAATCGCGATCACGTTGAATCGGCGCTGAGACAGTACACTGGAGGGGGTAATGCTGCCTTCAGGGGCTGTCGGGAATATTGCAACTACCGTTATATCGTTCGTGCCATTAAAATATAATGGAAACAATGGCCAAACCATAGGGGCCAAACCCATTCAAATCACAACTTAGTAGAATAAGAGTAGAATGGTCAGAGCGACAGCCATTTGTGTACCATTGCCATGGTAACGTATACCAATTTAATGCTTAATCCACACAAAGCACATTGCTATCGCCAGATGAGTGACAGCTTTGTTCGTTTTCTGTGGCCGGTGGGGTGCAGAGTTAGCAAGCTAACGTTAGCCAACTAACAAGTCGTCCACCCACTATGCTATTGTTATATAAACTGGAGTGTATAATGTGTAGGTATAATACAATATACTGATTATGATTCTGTAGCTGACAGAAACAAATACAATAGGCTACTTGTGTCTGAAATTGTTGAGTCTTTGTAAATTATAGAGTGTGGTCTAGACCTACTCTATCTGTAAAGTGTCTTGAGATAACTTGTTGATACTATAAATAAAATTGAATTGAAATATAGTGGACTGGAGTGGCGGTAACATGAAATGGAAACAATTAAATAAAATACAAGTACCTCAAAATTGTAATTAAATAAAGTAAATGTATTTAGATAAATCCCACCACTGCACCGGTCACATAGGAAAGTGCTGCTTTCAATTTAACTACAATTTCTATGATACCACAATAATATGAAGAGCCCCTGAAAGCAGCATAATCGCATTCGATTGACATGCAGTTGAGCCAACTGCTGGATTAGTTTCGCCTTTATCGAATACTAGAGACCAATCAGCGGGCTCGACGGGATTTTGTTGTCCCGCCCACAGCGGGCAGTAAAGCAACACACCTACCAGCACACCGAGTGCTAGCGGCGACATCTGAGGTCCGTCCGCCATAAACAGAGGGAGACTGTTACAATGACGGAGAGGAGGGGCCACCGGTTTAAACGCCTTGAGGTCAAAGGTTGAAAATCATGTAGAGGTTATTATGTTCTAGCCTAGTTTTAATAGTCTGTGGTTCTAGCAGAAGATGGAGTTAATTTGCTCTGGTTTGAATGGGAAGTTGCACGCTGCTCACTTCCCTCTCCTGCTGAGTCAGATTTCTTGAAAAGGGGAAATTGAAATCCTTTCATTTAGTTGCGTCAAACAGACGATTGATGCTCATCAACGTTCCTCCTCAATTTCTCTCTCTCTCTCTCTCTCTCTCTCTCTCTATACTGTCTACTTGTCAATATTGTATATTACTTCAAACCTCTAACATTGACTGTTGATTTGTGTCTATGCTATGTCTACTTTATTCCCTTCTAATGCCCACATTTAATGCTGTCTTTTTTTTTTAAACTTTATCCTTGCACTGCTATAGTTTTTATATTACTATGTCTACATCATTCTCTTATATTGTCCATATTTAATGCTGGTCTCTAGACTTTATCCTTGTACTATTGGATTTATTTGCACTACCACCATGACACACACTCTCACAGAGCACCCTACCATACAGACTGAATCACAGGATCAGTCCCTGCCCTGTCACTGCAAGTGTCTTATGCTTATACATCTCTTAGTACATTCCTGTGGATTTTTTATTTAGTATCTTTTCTTTTATTGTCCATGCTAAAAAATAAAAATAAAATATATATATATATTTTATTTTTCTCAGTTTCCTCTCACAGCCATGTTTCTGTTGGATCCATGCAAAGTGACTTTACCACATGTTCAGTGCCACTGCAGCTGTCAGCAATGTTGGCAGTGTTTTGTCCTGGTTGGATTCAAATCTACACTTGCTGAGAAAACTCAGCCTTCTAATACCCTAATATGATTTATGTTCAATACTGACAGTTAGCAAATGGCAGTCATGTCTAAACTGCAGCAAGTTATTTCCCAATACAACACAGACACAGTTCAGTTAACTATTTCACAACTCCAGAAACATAGGCTACAACTTAATCTACTGTAGGTGGCTTCTTATACTTATTCTGTGTGACCATATAGATGCCAGCTCAACCAACTGTCGGTGTATTGGTTAATAGGAAACACTGCTTTTTGTCTGAACTCAGAAAAAAAGTCCCTGCAGTCGCAGGCAACAATCACTTTTATGTAATGAAACACAGTCCGTGAATGATTGCATGAACTATAAACCCAATCCTTGTGCACAGAGGAGCTTATGACTCTATAACTGTGTGTGTGTGTGTGTGTGTGTGTGTGTGTGTGTGTGTGTGTGTGTGTGTGTGTGTGTGTGTGTGTGTGTGTGTGTGTGTGTCGAGGACCAGGTGGTGATGCTAGCACCGCGCAGGCTACGTTCCCAGGAGGCAGTGCTGGATTCCACACAAGATTAACATCCAGTTATGTGGATAAAGCTACAATCCTCCTAGATCTGTTGGGAAACTGGCCACCAAACAACAAAACACACAAACATGAGTGGTGCACACACACACAAACACAAACACACACTCACCTCATTACGTCTGGTGAACTTTTAAGACCATACCAACTATTACATAATTAGGCTGCATTGTGTTCCTAAGCATATGTTCGGTGCCTTTCATTCCTCTTCAGGCATGTTTACAGTTTTCAAATCCACTCTGGCAGATTTGTTCCAGCTCCTCAGCACATTCCAATGTAAACAGCACATTTCATAACCGTACTGTGTGGGTTCTAAAACCCTGAAGATATTTCATTATTGCGACTGCCAAACTGCAGCATAATCCCTATATTTAGGGCTTCATATAGTCAAAATAACAGCATCCTAAATAATAAGAGGCGTTCAAATACAATCATTCCAGCCGCCCTCGGGTTCTGTCAGTCACGGTAAAGTCAGCAATTCAGTCTCCCTCCTTGGATCTGACATTTTTCTTCTTCCAGCAAACATACACACACCTCTTCATGAATATTACTTTATGACCAATCTTCTCATTTCTGCAGCATTTAATTAGAGTCTAGCCTGAAAACAAAATGACTCATAACTTAAGAAAGTCATCTACTGCAACATTTTTATGTTTTTAATTAATATGCCACGTATACACTATGACGTGTAAAACCCATATCAGCCTTGTGTATTGAATTAGGCAAAGACTAAGATGCATTTAATGCCAATGAAGTCCAATGTTCTCTTCTCACTGCTCCAACCTGTGTGTCACATTGCTTCATTCAGCGAAAAAGACCAGAAACGATATAGAGAGAAGGAGATGGAAGATGAAACTGCACCCTAATGTATTCTCCATCCATATTCTTTGATGTGTCTATAATCCCTCACATGCGTTTTCTATATTTGGCTTTGAATCTTCATAAACTAATCCCCCATTCTTTACCGTAACAAAACTGTTTGAATTGGCCGGGATTACACAAGCACACATTTGACGACTCATCGGCTCACAGAGAGAGAGGTGCACCGCCAAAAAGTTGAATAATGCACAGTTGTTTCCATTTTGTGCTTCCCTCCTACTCAGTCGAGTCTAATAAGTGTGTGCGCAGATGTATGATGGTGTCTGTGTTTTATGTTTGTGTGTGTGTGTGTATGTGCGACAGAGAAGCTACTTATGTGGTTTAGATTTATGTGTGTCAGCTGCAGTGGCATAAAGCAGAGCAGCTCCTTGCCAGTTCTTGGCAGGGCTGGACCCCCGCTGTGCTTTGTCCCAGAGCTCCGCAGTCACTGCTTACAGTGGAAAGTAGTGAAGGCATGTCTTTATTGTCAGCAGTGATATTAAACGTGACAAATATCCCAATATCTTTGATTCAAATCTTGATTTCAACAATGTGATGATAGTTGAGGTGGAGTATACACTCACCTAAAGGAATATTAGGAACACCCTACTAAGACGGTGTTTGACCCCCTTTCGCCTTCAGAACTGCCTTAATTCTTTGTGGCATTGATTCAACAAGGTGGTGGAAGCATTCTGTAGAAATGTTGGCCCATATTGATAGGACAGCATCTTGCAGTTGATGGAGATTTATGGGATGCACATTCAGGGCACGAAGCTCCCGTTCCACCACATCCCAAAGATGTTCTATTGGGTTGAGATCTGGTGACTGTGGGGGCCATTTTAGTACAGTGAACTCATTATCCGATTTGAAATGATCCGAGCTTTGTGACATGGTGCATTATCCTGCTGGAAGTAGCCATCAGAGGATTGGTACATGGTGGTCATAAAGGGATGGACAGGGTCAGAAACAACGCTCAGGTAGGCTGTGGCATTTAAACGATGCCAAACTGGTACTAAGGGACCTAAAGTGTGCCAGAAAACATCCCCCACACCATTACATCACCACCACCAGCCTGCCCAGTGGTAACAAGACACGACGGATCCATGTTCTCATTCTGTTTACGCCAAATTCTGACTCTACCATCCGAATGTCTCAACAGAAATCGAGACTCATCAGACCAGGCAACATTTTTACAGTTTTCAACGGTCCGATTTTGGTGAGCTCGTGCAAATTGTTGCCTAATTTTCCTATTTTTAGTGGAGATGAGTGGTACCCGGTGGGGTCTTCTGCTGGTGTAGCCCATCCGCCTCAAGGTTGTTTGTGTTGTGGCTTCACAAATGCTTTGCTGCTTACCTCGGTTGTAACGAGTGGTTATTTGAGTCAAAGTTGATCTTCTATCAGCTGGAATCAGTCGGACCATTCTCCTCTGACCTCTAGCATCAACAAGGCATTTTTGTCCCCCAGGACTGCAACATCCTGGATGTTTTTCCTTTTCCAGACCATTCTTTGTAAACCCTAGAAATGTGTGTGCGTGAAAATCCCAGTAAGCAGATTGTGAAATACTCAGACCAGCCCGTCTGGCACCAACAACCATGCCACGCTCAAAGTTGCTTAGATCACCTTTCTTTCCCATTCTGACATTCAGTTTGGAGTTCAGGAGATTGTCTAGACCTGGACCACACCCCTAAATGCATTGAAGCAGCTGCTATGTGATTGGTTGATTAGATAATTGCATTAACGAGAAATCTTACAGGTGTTCCTAATAATCCTTTAGGTGAGTGTATTGTGTCATGCATGCCAAGAGTTACATAATAAGATTAATACCATATTAATCTTCTTATTTAACTCTCAGCAAGAAAGTGAACAAGTTTATTTCCCAAAAATGTTAACTAATGTTTTAACCTAAAATACTATTATTTGTTTTGTTTTTTTACTTTGTTTATTGGGTTTTGCATGAACATACAATAGTCATCAGATCATTTATCAAACTGGAAAGGTATATAATCACTTTATTTATTTTTTTTTTTTTTTAACAAAGACATTGTAAAATATTTAATTGACGTGACCTTTAAAAAATATAAACATGCACTGCTCTTTTCTCACAGCTACTACTCATCAGTTAAGAAAATCACCTCCAGGAAAACAACATTTAAATAAAGATACAACGGTGGTGAGCGATCAGTAATGGGTCCTGAACACAATCCCCTGTAGAGCAGACCTACATTCTAGCTTCCTTCCCCAGGGCACGTGCTGACCCACACTATGCTCCGTTTCTTGCCTAGGCTCTGATGCTGTCTGCTGGGCTGTGATCGGGCGGCGGCTGGGGTGGAGGCTGGCTCATAGTGGCTGCTGCAGCCTCGGGGGTTTCAGAGAGGTAGTGACACTCACTCAGTGCTGCATCACAGGGCATGAGGCCAGTATGTGCGTGTGGGTGTGTGCGCGCGTGTGTGTGTGCGCGATGAGAGGAGTGGTTGTTCTTCGGCCCCCTGACCCAAGCCCATTGCATGCTGTTACTTACACATTTAAAAAAGACTAATCGAGTCCATCTGTGACAGTTGACCCCACACCTCCCAACACTCCAGGAACAAACTGCCCCAACTACTTCAAACATTAAAAAATATGCACGATACTCTGCATTACACGATACTCAAAAGTTTGGTATCCATTATATACACACTCAAAGTACATCAGGATGGAACATATTACCCATAATACCTATTTGAATGTGTTTAACAATGCACAGGACTAAAAGTCTTCCAAATTTTGGAATTCAGGAATAACATCCACTTCCTGAAACCAGAATTTGAACCAAAATCTGACTGATTTGAATGGTTCATGAAGCTGGTTTCACTCAGTCATTATTGTAGCAACCTGTCATTAAATTAGTATCATTACCAAATTATCTGTTACTTACATCAGCCTCTAAAGAAGGCAGGCAGGCAGAAGGGGACTGGAAGAGTTGCTGAAATGTGCTCTCAGATTCAATAGGTTCATCACAAACACAACTTCCACTTCAGGCAAAATGGAAGATTATGCTGAATTCGTCCCGAAGCCACAGAACCAGAGCTTCATTGGTAACTTTAAAAACATGTTTTTTTTATTTCAATACTTTCTGTGTGCACCTTCTGTTAAAAAGACTGTTTCTGTGGTAAAAATAGATTTATTTTCTTGCTCGTGATTTGCCGTCTTTTCACGGTTATGGAACATTATAGTAAAACACATATGCACAAGAAAAGCATTAAATCCCAGCATCCCACAAAGACACACACACACACACACACACACACACACACACACACACACACACACACACACACACACACACACACACACACACACACACACACACTTCTGTATCAGAAAATTGGATAGCTGCTCTCGAATAAGTTGATTATAAACAACCTCCCTTTCACTCTGGGGCGGTATCATTTAATAAAGCTAAGTGCATTGACACGCCAGCGCCCACACTCATACACACACGTGTGCACACACACACACACACACACACACACACACACACACACACACACACACACACACACACACACACACACACACACACACACACACACACACACACACACACACACACACACACACACACACCGCTGCAGGTCTATATATCAACTTATTACATGTACCAGATCAACTGTAAGAAAACAATATTAAGAGGGACTTAAAATATGAGTAACCAAACATGCCTCAGGGTAAATAATGGATTCTATAGGTCAAACAATCAGGCTCTAAGAATATTACATTATTCAGTCAGCAAGGAGCTTTGTGCACCCAAGTATTGGTTGATTAGGATCTAAAAAGGTCAAATATGTCAGCATTAGGCATGTGAAAGGGCTTCTTTAAGATCAGTACATTCATGTGTTGTTGCAGCGCAGCAGTATGTGGGCCAACACTGAGAACAACATTGTGGAACGGACATGGAAAAACACTGTGACAATGTAATGTGTTACGTTAGCCTACAGATATCAGCACAACTTTACTTTTGTTGTGTGGGAAATGTATTGTGGAAATAACTGCATTTACAGCCCATGTGTGACTGTAACAAAGCACCACCACAAACATGCATTTTTACTTGCTTTGTCTGACCTAATTTAATGCTGCTTGAATAAATTTAGCATTTGTGAGATATCATTTTGAACAGGACACCACACACATTTTGTACAAATAGGTCAATACACAGCATAACGGTACACAGCATAACAGTACACAGCATAACAGAAAAGACAAGAAAGTGGAACATCCCCTTACACTAGGCTTATAGGCCACTACATTTCAGAAGAGAAATTCTGTTTACTATATTTATTTGAGAGCTATAGTTAATAGTCACTTAGCAGATTTTACTAGAAAACAAATCATCAGCTTATTAAATATAATATCATAGTTTTAACTACCCAATAAAGGGTTACAATTAGCACCTCGACCAGCTACAACATTTAAGTGCTTACACACATGCATCAGCAATAATATTAATTACTAATAAAATTACACTCTGAAAGGGGGCAGCATGTATAACAATCAGTATTTTTACTTTTGACACCTAAGTAGTTACTGTACGGCAAAAAAAAAGAATAGAAAAAAAAAAAAGAATATTTCTTCCACCACTTAACCAGTACGACTTTGACACCTACCCTCAACACCACCACCATCCTCCTAACATACAAAACTCCTGTGGTGTTCAATGGAAACATGTCTGGCCTGTTTGGTAGAGGTACAAGGTTCCAATATGGCCAGTTTCCTTTAGATTTTGGATTTGGGACTTGTTTAACCCTTGTGTTGTCCTCGGGTCAAATTGACCCATTTTCAAAGTTTCTATATTATAAATTTGGGTATTGGGTTAACAATAATAAAATGACAATAATTGCAAAAAAGAGCGACAAAAATGTCGTGAAATGCAACAAGTGTCGAAAAAAAAATGATCATTTAACATTTTGACCCAAAAAAAAAAAAAAAAAAAAAAGGTGAATGGTCGATGGGAAGACAATACAAGGGCTAAAGAGTGATTTGGGGCAAAATGGGTGGTGATGCAGTTACACTGAAGCTCTGTAGCTCCATCTAGTGAAAGATGGTAGTACATGTTACTCAGACCCTCCCACTGTATCATATACAGTCATTGGTCTCTTTCCATCACTGGCTCAGTCTTTACTTTTGACCGAAAGGGTTCACATTTCTTAAATCATTACATACCTACAGTACATGGAAAGAGTTGGTGGTTGATGCTGTAACTGTTCTGTCATGTTCGAATCATACTGGCTGTGAAGAGATCCTTTCTTCACACGATTGGTGGGGGGACAAAATCCAGTCCTCTGAATCGTGAACCAAAAAAAAAATCCATATCAAATCGTGACATTTTCTGTATGGTGCACCCCTACTTTCTGACTCATTATGGACAGGAGGAACAATTACATATGTGTTAACCCTTGTGTTGTCTTCCCGTCAACCTTGAAAAAACTTTTGACGCCTTTTTTTTTTTTTCACAGTTTGTTTTTGCTTTTTCCAACGTTTTAAAATTGTAATTTTTTTCTTCTTTACATTTTCAGCGCTTATTTCTACGTCCCATATTTTCTGATATAAAACAAAAATTTAAAACGGGTCAATTTGACCCTAAGTCAACACAAGTTAAGTCTTGACACAATTAAAATATTAACCTTCACAATGTTTAAAATATACACATTAAAACATGAAACTAGAAGTAGGTCTGACCCCAATGCTGCATTATGGTTTCTTATCTGAACGAATATTTTATGTAGCCTAAACTAAAAAAAAAAACGAATGAAATCAAATAGAGGAAAGTGATTACGGCCTATGCCCTTAAGAGTGAAAGGAGACTTGCCTTGCTTGCCACGTGTGTTACTCTATTCTGCGGATCCTTTAACCATGAATCATTCATTAGGCCTACCTGAGACCCGCAGCCTTACCTGGAGAGGAAACACTTTGGAGACTGATGACTTGTGGTGACATGTGTAATGTGAAGTTATCAGCAGATAAACGTCTTGAGCATACGGTCATAATTGATCCGGGAAACTAAAGGCGGCTCCTGTTCATTCTAACAGGTTTAAATAGAAGAAAGAAAATTCAAGAAGAAGAATATTTTTCTCCTCTTTTGAGACCATCCAAGAGACATTTAAGAAGCCCTCCCTGTCGCCATGCTCCCGGCTCAGGAGGCCGCTAAAATCTACCACACCAACTACGTGCGTAACGCTCGGGCCGTGGGTGTGCTGTGGACGGTTTTCACCATCACGTTCTCCGTAATCACCGTGGTGGTGTTCATCCAGCCGTACTGGATCGGGGACAGCGTCAACACGCCGCAGGCCGGATATTTCGGCCTCTTCCACTACTGCATCGGGAACGCGCTCACCTCGGAGCTCACCTGCAAAGGGAGCGCGCTGGACTTCGGCTCCATCCCGTCCGGCGCCTTCAAGACGGCCATGTTCTTCGTGGGGATCTCCATGCTGCTGGTGGTGGGCAGCATCGTCTGCTTCAGCCTCTTCTTCTTCTGCAACGCGGGGAGCGTCTACAAGATCTGCGCGTGGATGCAGCTGGCCTCCAGTGAGCACCAGGGTTGCCAGTTTGTAGCTGCACACGTAGACGTTTCTACAAAACAGTTCCTGGCAGTTAATAGGAGTCATATAAAAACATACATTTAGTTTTACATAAAGCCTATTACATTAGCATTATAATCCTACAGTAGGCTATTAGATCTTGTAGGCTATATTAAATATGTAATATACAAAACAGAGCTCAGTACAAAAATATGTAAAAATACATCAACTGTGTACTTGTTACAAAGTATTCTTACAAAGTATGGGTTGCATCAGTGTAAGGGCAGAATTTGGGGTTCAGCATTGGGGGGGGGGGTGTTGAGATCCCCACTTTTGAGCAAAATTGACATTTTGAATGTCAAACACTTAATTTCCTGCATTCTGGTGATTTCTTTTTTCTGCAACAATTTGCCTTTTCTGCAGCAATTTATGGTGCAAATGTCTTTTATATAAAGAAAATTATAATAGGTTGTTGGGGTGGGTTGCACCGGTCAGTTTTGATTATGGGGGGGGGGGGTAGCCCCCCATCCCCCCCCCGTAAACTATGCCTATGCATCAGTGTCTGGGTATATTCCTATGTTTATGTTCATGTCTGCACACCCAGCACACTAGTGAGGACCTTCTCATACCACATTAGTTTAACACTTCCAGCGTTGGCATTGTGCTTAATTTTACCCCCACACCATGGATCCAAACTAATATCAGTTTCTAAGTTTAAAAGGAGTTGTTCATTCAGCTCTCTATCAATCAAACAAGTCTTGAATTACTTTACAGACATAAACTGGAAAACCTTACTGGTTCTAACTAACAAATGAGCAATGACGCATCAATGTGAATATGAATGGAAACATTGGTGTTCAGACCTAAGCCGCAAATCTCACACTGTAGAAATACTTTTTCACAAGTAAAAGTATTATTCCTTAACAATTTATTGTCTTAAAACACATTTTGTTTTTTAAAATTCCCATCTGAAAAGTAAAAAGGAGCTGTCCGTTAAACGCTGTGGAGTAAAAAGTACAAGATTTTCCTCTGAAATGTGGTGGAGTTGAAGTTTAAAGCAGCATGAAATGGAAATACTCGGTGTACATACTTTCTTTCCACCACTGGGTAGAAAGACACAACAGCAAACCACACCAGATCTCAGGACACTTGGCCCCACTAATTGCAGGAAGTTATAAGCTGGCCACACTAATATACAGAGAGAAAAGAGGACTATGTTCAGGCCTCATACAGAAATACAAGAAAACTCAAGGTAATGCAGAAACACAATACAAGCTTTGTCTTGTAAAATAGTCGGTAGATTAAAATAGAAGGAGAAAGACCACGTCTAAAAAGAAGATTTAAACTGGCAACTACAGTGCAACATTTCAGTAGTTTCCTTTACCAGACGCACACACTGACAGAAGTGGAACATGATTCTGTTTTTGAAACATGAAGCAACTTGGGAACAGATGTTGCTGCAAGTGAAAGGACAAACCTGTAATGAGATTAACCTGGAGGTGTGCTGTTACACTTTCTCCTCTCCCTATTTTACACCTGGCTGTGTGTGTGTGTGTGTGTGTGTGTGTGTGTGTGTGTGTGTGTGTGTGTGTGTGTGTGTGTGTGTGTGTGTGTGTGTGTGTGTGTGTGTGTGTGTGTGTGCGCCAATGAATGCCATACTTTTTATGTCTGTACACACATACACAATATGCCTTTTTTTTATCTATTCAAGCCTCTGAATTAGTTACATCTATGTTTGCATATTACTCGCACAGAAGCTACCCGAGCCTCTAAATTAGTCTGAAAGGTTTACTTTTTTTACTTTAATACTAATAAATTATTTCCCTAAATTAGCCTAAGTGAAAGGATATTTGATGAGACTTATTCAGGACCAACTCAATATGTGAGGGGTTAACTAGCGACCGAAACAATATAAGTGAGGGGGAAATGTAAAACAAAAGCTGATGAGAAGTTGCAGTTTAACAATTATCTATCTTGAAATTAGGCAAGAGACTTGAGAAAGTGATCATGAGAAGTTTGAGAAAGTGAAAGTGTGCGTTCGTGTGCTAACGTTTCACCTCGTCACCTGATAGTTCACGTGGCTCTACATGGTGAGGTGAGACTGCACGAGGGCGGCTGTCTTTCTGCAGAGTCAATAATGGATGAACAAGATCATCTTTCTGAAGACGAGATGCTCGGCAGTTGCTAGGCAACGTGTGTGTGTGTGTGTGTGTGTGTGTTGTCGTTTCAGCATTGGAGGTGGAGAAGGTGGTCGTGCATTGAACAGTATTTTACTATTATAGTTGGTTGAGGAGAAGCTAACTTTTAACTGTTTATATAGGAATGCAAACTAATGATTATCATTATGGATTAATCTGCTGATTATTTTCTCAATTACTGTAATTGATTGATTGTTTGGTTTCTAAACCTTCTGAAAATAGTGAGAAATTACCCAGAACCAAAAGTTACACCTCCACAATGTCTGTTTTGTCCAATAAACACTCCAAACCTCTTAATTCATAAAAGATAAATTGAAATTATTAAAAGGAAGAGCAGTAAATCCTTACATCTGAGAAGCTGGAACCATGAAATGTTTGGCATTTTTACATGTAAAATGACTAAATGGTTGCCAGTTAATTGTTTCGGCTCTATTTGTATGTACTGTTGGGAAGTTGTTTCATAAGCTCTTCATATGTTTTGCATGCAAAAATCTTAATTTGTTAAAAAGTAGTAACTAAAGCGGTCAGATAAATGTGCAATAAAAGGTGCAGCATTTAAGTAGATTACAAAGTGGCATGAAAAGAAAGTATCTCAAATTTGTACTTGAGTAAATGTACAATTTGTAAATGTAAGATTCCAAAGGTTTCCCACATCAAAATGTGCCAAAGTTTGTGCATTCGAATAAATGGCTAAGAGTGACTGTTGATGTTGAAGTACCTGATTTTAAACCCAAATTCCTCGTCCTTTGCCTCCCCTCTCTTAGGCACATGCATGGTGATTGGCTGTTATCTTCCTGGGGGCTTTGCCCCCCCGGAAAAAATGCTGTGCGGGCCCGCGAACAACACACACCCCCCCCCCGGGCATTGCTGTATGATCTATCTTACCGCTAGGAAATAGAGAAGAGAAAGAAACGTGTGTGTGCGGACCCCCACAAAAAAACCCCCCGGCACGGTGCGGTTTTTTTGGGCGGGGGGGGGGGGGGGGGGGGGGGGGGGGGGGGGGGGGGGGGGCGCCCCCGGGGGGGGGCTGGGCCTACATCCTGGCCATCATCAGCATTATGGACTCGCTAGTCCTGTCCTTCCTGGCCTTCAGCCTGGGCAACCGGCAGGACAAGCTTCTGCCAGAGGACTTCCAGGTGGAGGAGAAAGGTACCAGAGTGAAGAAAAAATGGTGGGCTGGGAGAGGAAGACATCCTGGATGAGGATATTTAGCTGGAGAGAAGAACAAGAGAAAGTTTTAATTGTGAGGCAAAGATGCAAGAGGAAGGATAAAAGGTGGATAACAGGGAGCTAGCAAGGGCCAAGGGGAAGGTTAAAGGCTTCAGAGGGTCTGGTGTAAGAGTGTGTTGAGAGCTGGAGGGAAAATGGAAAGAGGTTGAGCAGAGGCTGGGCTGCCTCGAAATTTCACTCTCCGTATAAGTGATGAATCACTGAGGTCGGGTTAAACTGAGAAAAAAATGGATGGCAATGTTGTCCAGTCCACTGCTTTGGTGCACACTGAAATATCTCCGCAACTATTGAGTGGATTGCCATGAAACTTTGTACAGACACGCATGGTTCCCAGAGGATGGATCCTACTGACTTTGGTCATCCTCCGACACCAGCAGGTCAAAGTTTTCACTTATTCAGTGAAATATCTTAAAGGTCCCATGGCATGAAAATTTCACTTTATGAGTTTTTTTTTTAACATTAATATGCGTTCCCCCAGCCTGCCTATGGTCCCCCAGTGGCTAGAAATGGTGATAGGTATAAACCGAGCCCTGGGTATCCTGCTCTGCCTTTGAGAAAATGAAAGCTCAGATGGGCCGATCTGGAATCTTCTCCTTATGAGGTCATAAGGAGCAAGGTTACCTCCCCTTTCTCTGCTTTGTCCGCCCAGAGAATTTGGCCCACCCATGAGAGAGAGACATCATGGCTTTCGAGCAAAATGGCAGTTGGTCAAGGCCCCCCCTTTCCCTCCTCCTCAATATCTACAGAAACAGAAATGGCACATTCTGAGGAAAGCTCATTGTGGGACTGGCTCTAGTGGCTGTAATTCTGCACCAAGGCTGAATTTCGGGAAAGAGACTTCAGATACAGTATTAGGGGACCACTAAGGCCTATATAAAAGAGACTTCAGATACAGTATTAGGGGACCACTAAGGCCTATATAAAAGAGACTTCAGATACAGTATTATGGGACCACTAAGGCCTATATAAAAGAGACTTCAGATACAGTATTAGGGGACCACTAAGGCCTATATAAAAGAGACTTCAGATACAGTATTAGGGGACCACTAAGGCCTATATAAAAGAGACTTCAGATACAGTATTAGGGGACCACTAAGGCCTATATAAAAGAGACTTCAGATACAGTATTAGGGGACCACTAAGGCCTATATAAAAGAGACTTCAGATACAGTATTAGGGGACCACTAAGGCCTATATAAAAGAGACTTCAGATACAGTATTATGGGACCACTAAGGCCTATATAAAAGCATCCAAAGAGCACCATGTCATGGGACGTTTAACATCTACCTGATGGGTGCTTCCTAGAATGGTTTTTAATGACTCAGGTGATCCCTTTACTTTTCCTCCAGAGCCACCGTGATTTTTTTTTTTTATTGAAATGTCTCAACAACTATTGGATGGATTGCCATTGATGTTCCCAAGAGGATGAACAGTAATACCTGCGATCCCCTGACCTTTCATCTATTCTGGGGCCATCAATAGATCAAAATTAGTATTTGTCCAATACAATTAACATTCCCATCAGCCTCAGCTGTATTTTGTGTCGAGTGCTACTTAGCTAATTCATGAATGCTAAACTAAGATGGGAACATTGTCACTGCATGTTTGCGTGCTGATGTGAGCATCAGCTCAAAGCGGCTTTAGTACATCCTCACAAAGCCACTAGAAGGGCTGTCGACTCTCTTATTGTATAGTAGGTGTTAAAATCCAGCTGAGCTACTGACAGATATCTATCAGTGTCTGAACTGACAGTTACAGTAAATCTCTTTTCAGTAACGTTTTCTTTCTCAATTACAGATAACGCCTAGGCCCCCCGTGGACAACGGAGGGAAGAGATGGACGAGGCTTTACGAGCAGCACTGCCGACTCTAAGGATTTATATGTATTCCAAGGCTTCGGGACATAATTAAAATCGGGGAAAAAAAATAACTACAAGAAGTTCATTCTGTCCTTGAAATTGTGCCAGCTAATCAACAGACTTTGAAAACATGGGAAGAGTCACTGTCCACCTCCCGCTCAGAGTTTAGGATTTGTAGCGGATTGCTATTGTATTTTGGACTAAAACAAGTGAATGAACATGCTGAGCAGAGCAGCTCCTTGTTACTTTGGGGAGAGAGAGAGAGTTGTCATAAATGCTAAGCAGACTGCCCTAAGTGACGCTGTTTATTTCAGTGCCAGAAAGTGTTTATCTAAACATGTTAAATTTTAATCACAGAACAGGTGTTCATCATTTGACATGCAAACTAATAACTGATGCATTTAAGGAGCATTTGGAGAGATTTTGGTTAGACATCCTAATAAAATATGCTTCCGGATCGGTTAGTACTCACTGAAAATAAAATCTGATCCCACTCTACTGCATCTGCCCTCTGGAGGTCCTGATGATGAATTAGGTTAATGATGATGTGTTTTAATACAGAATCTTTGGGGATTTATCTATTTATATGTCAGAGAATGGAGACTTATGAGGCAAATACAATTTAGTAAGGTTTTGAAAATTTTTTATTTATTACCTACAGAAAAAAATTAACAATCAAATGAAGAGCGGAGACATGAACAGAAGGCGAGGAGACTGTATAAAAACGAGCAAAATGGTTTTGAGGGGATACAAAGCATTATTACAGCATTTGTTTTTGGTACAATCCATTTTCAAATCCAACACCTCCATATACAGTGGAAACACTTGAAGTTTCAGTTAATACAACTGGAAATCACCTGAACATTCAAGGAATTTCTAATAAGTAAAAAAAAAAAAGAAAGCTCAAACCTTTCAGCTTGTGCCTTCACCTTCCATTGCTGACAGTAAGGTGAAGGCTTACTGTGCAAAGCTTTGGCTGCATCGAGGGAGACTAGAGGCTGACTCTTTGGTGCACTGCACACTGGACGTGGATCCACATATAGTTTGATTTGACTGTAAATGTGGGAAACGTTGTATGAAGCCTTTCTTAACATGCAAGAAGTGATCCAGGTATGAAACGGCACAAAGTTGTCCACTCGTGCATGAAGTAGGAAAGGAATCTGAACGTTTTTCACATCATTTTGTGTATACAAGTGCTTTTTTAAAAAGACAGGAATGCTGAAAAATGTAAAGATTAGAGTTTTGTTTTCCTGAAAAATAGTGTGAGTCTCTCAGTCACCAGACCTTGACATTCATGCTTTCTGATCATGTAGTTCCACCTGTATACAAATGTACAAAAGTTGTTTAGGATAAAGCCAACTTGACGGCGCTAAGAACGTTTCTCGTCTTTCATCGTGGCGGTTAGCATTAATAATTCGGGGCACTTTGCACACATTTGACAGCCTAAGGCGTAAAAGCTGGCACCACTAACATGACTAGCAAAGAAATATCTGGCTTATTATTGACCTTAACGATAACAGTATGTGGTTTTGATGGCAATCTTTATGTTTTTGTCAACATCCTACCTTCTTCTGCATTTGTAGACAAGTGCAACCTTCTTTTCCAGTCCATTATCTATAACTAAAAATACAGAGAATGATGTGCTGCAGAGAAAGAGCTGGAGTCAGGAAAAGAAACGAGAGCAAGGTCAATAAGTCCTATACAGCCATTAGAAAAAGAGCCATACATACAGGAAGAAGAGTTCACTCTATGCCCACAGTGTAAACCAAAACGGGTCAAAGACTCAGTAGCAGTCTCTTTTTATCGTACTCATGAAAGTGTGTGTGGGAAGCCTCTGAGCCATGACAGGAGGATGCCGGCACGATGCAGTCACAGGGTCTTGCAGACGTTAATGTGTTAGTTTACTCTATGTTTTCAAGCCCAGGAACTTCAAACCTAATGTATCCTTTCACAATATGAGGGTGGAGGTGTGCATGCCGGCCTCTAGGATGTGAGCCATGGATGGGAGAGGCACTGGGCCGCGGTGGCCCTCCTTTCGGGGACAAGGTCCAGCATGGGCAGCAGGAACGTGCTGAAGGTGTGGGCCTCGTCTTTGGACCACTCGTACTTTTCTACCAACACGTCGCATAAACCCCACGGCTTCAGCCTGGTGATGTGACGCAGGTCGCCTGTGAGAAAATATAGGGTGCGCAATTACGGTTTGATACAAATAATGTGTGTTTTTGGTAGCCATAAATCCACTGCACCACCTCTATGAACTGGAAATAGCTGCTATAAAAATGTAATTAGCAAGTTCTGCCCACAAACAGAGCAGATGGCTGATCCCTTGAGCCGTCAGGTGGCCGTCTGAAATAGAAACTTCTGCGCCAAATACCTGAGCATATTTTAAGGATGAACTGGATTTAGCTACAGCAGACAGCCGGTGGCGTGTTTACCTTTCTTGGTGAAAAACTCCTTGGAGTATTTGCCTGCCAAGATCAGCTTCCGAGGAACTTTACCAAGCAGCTCAATGATCAGCGCTATGTGATCTACAGGAAGGCAGAGAAACACACAAACAGCTGATAAAGCACTCAGGCAAACAGAACCGTTTTAAGTAATGTCTGAAGTACTGGAGACAGGTAGAAATGTACACCATTAAGGACGGTTACACACTGGATGCGTGGCGTGAGCGTGTGAGCTGCGTGGCGTGTCCGTTTATATTTCGGCTCCCATGTTAACAGATTAGAGCTTACACACTGCCTGCGTGACACGCACGTCTCAGGCGCAGCTTGAGCCGCGCCGAAAATGTGTGCCTGCTAGAAAATAGAACCAACGCCTATTTTTCACGCGACAAGCAAGCGTGTTGGAAGCGTTTCCAGGCAAAATATAATAGGAAAAGATGTTTATATGTCATTTAGACACAAATACATATTAATAAATGACATGTTGATGTTTGAACGACTCTAGGTTTTGATATAAATGCAGATATATAAATGTAATTTATAAAAAAAAACAAAAATATTGATTTTCTAATATTGCAGAACGAAATATTCTGTAGCCTATTTCGCCGTCAATACTGCCGACGTTGTCTTTGCTGTAATGAAATCAGTATATATTTATGTTTAACATGGTATTTCATTTTATCAATGGGAAACATACGTGTGTCCAGACAAGGCTAGCAGCAGCACCGCGTCAGACATGTTTCTCGTGTGTAAAGACGTAGAAAACAGAAACGCCACGCAGGCAGTGTGTAACCGGCCTAAGGCTACAACTTCCCATGTGAACCTGGCATTCACACTCATCGCAGCGTGCCTTGTCTAATATAAACAATCTTCTAGTTAAAGGCTGGCGTCTCAGGGGAAGCAGACACTGACCTTCATCTCTGGAGTAGTCTTCTCCAGAGTGGGGTTCAAACAGATAATCTCCAGTAGCGAGCTCGAAGGCCTGAAGAGAAAAACACACACATTAACTCAATAACTGGTAGATGGATGGCTTTAATCAAATGCATATAATCATTAGTGTGGTCAATGAGGTCAAGATCTGGATTCCCTGACTTCTGTTGTTTTCCTTTATCTTAAAGCATGCGAGTGTGTGTCAGTGTTGTCACCAAAACATAAAAAAAAAAGGCTTTGCAAATGTTTTATGGTGTAGGACAACATGTTTGTACGTTCTGAAGGATACACGAATGCGAAAATGCGAAAGGCGGAGCAGTATGTCCTGTATGTCCCTTACCGGCTAACGTATTTCAAGATGGCGCATGAATATGGTAGCCTTGTGAGACCGTCCTGATCTCGCGAGCTGCAGTTTTACACTCGCAGATCAGTCTGGCATCTTGAGATAGAGAAAATTTGGAGCCGTTCGCCAAGCGACCGACCAATCAGCGTTGGTTTTGAGGCGGGTGTAGGTGTGACGCGACGAGAGGCCACCGTTCAGTCTAAACAACACGGCAGCTTCCACCGATGAGATGAGCGTAGCTATCGCGCAAGTTTTATCCAAATTAGAAAGTATTCCTTCATTGAAAGAAGAGCAAAAAACGGCAACGGAGGCTTTTCTATGATGAAAAGATGTTTTTGCTCTTCTCCCGACAGGTTTCTGCAAGAGTTTGATCTGATTGGTTGATTTGGCCCGTCTATCACCAACATAGGTGGTGATAGACAGATGGTTTATCCGATCAGCTAACCAGTATTTTCGCCCCATCCCAAAAGTTCTCAAACGGAAAGTTCCCAGATGGATATGGCGAGCAAATGCGAAGCGATCCATCTGGCGGAGTCAGGTTATGAATATGGAGCGTCTACCCCAGTTCATGCAAGTGTAAATGTAAAATGTCAAGCCAAAAGGAATACTTGGAATTGATGGTGGTGGTAAATATTCATGAAAAAGGACAAGTTTGTGAACGGGCTACACACATTTTGATAATGAACAACTAAACACGTTACACACTGGACCTTTACAGAGTAAGTGTAATGACATTGACAATTGCTCATAGCTCTGCAGGTGCTCTGAGTGTTTGTGACTGCGTGTCTGTTTTACCATGCAGGCTGTGCTCCAGATGTCTGCTGGTGTACTGTAGCCGGCTCCTGTCAGCACCTCCAGAGAACGATACTGCCGCGTCTGGATGTCGTCTGTGAAATGTTTGTTCTGCGAGAAGAAGAGGGGAATAATTGAGCCCGGTGTTTACCAAGATTTAAAAAAGGTCAGATTTAAAGCACAGGTAAACTTGTCTGCCAACAAACCCTTCAAGAGTGCAATAAGAGTCCCTCATTGAATAATAAAAAGCTCTAATGTAAATCTGCACTCACCACCCAGCAGGCGTTGCCGAGGTCAGCAATTTTAACCTGCAGCTTGTCAGCGTTAAGAGGGTCCAAGGGGTTTACTAACATGTTGCCTGATGCTCCTGTTAAAGAGAAGAGAGGAGAGGGAGACAGGGACAGAGGAGGGTGACGTAGTGAAGCAGGGAGAAGAATGGCAGAAAATATTTAGACACACAGGAGATGACCGAGAGAATCCAAGATGGCAGAAAGCTCATAACTGCACTGGGTCCTTCCAACAATTGAGAAGAACACTCCCAGGATCATAATAAATATGACAAACCTTTTTAACCCAAAGTCTGGGTTTGCATTTTGTTGCCACATTCAAACTCAAGAGTGGAGGCTGCTACTGTAGCATGTAGCTTTATTATGGCTCACATTGCAGTGTATCCTCTAGGTAATTGCTTATCAGAAGTGGTTAGTGATGTGCCGGGATAATTCATATGTATTAGCCTAACTAGCACTGATCTAGTCTGCTCATTTCCAGCTCTAACTGAAAACGGTTCCGCCCACGCCTACTCCTGTGCCACTCCAGTTCAAACTATTGTGAAGGTTTTTTTTTTCTCTTTGTAATGCACGTGCGCTAATGTGCTATTTGACAATCACGTGGTGTTAAATGTGATATGAGAAGTGTGAAAATGTACTGTATATTCCACAACAAAACAGTTTGTATAATTCAGTGCAAAGTGTGTGATCTCACACACACACACACACACACACACACACACACACACACACACACACACACACACAATGCTGTATAAAATTATGTATATCCAACATATTTTCATTTTAAGTGATTTCATATCCAGAACACCAGAGCATACTCAATATGAAATATTCACTGCAAGCTTCATATGGCTTCATTAAAGTGCTGGAACCAGAAGACACACAATGTATATAATGCATCATCATACAGTGTGTGAACAAGTTTAACTAACCATCCTGGCTGTCTACTTCTTCATCCCCTCTTTTGGTCTCCCCCTGAGTGTCCATCTTATCCTCCTTCTTCTTCTCCTCATCGTCGTCGTCTCCCTCCTTCAGCTCCACCGTGACAGAGTCTGGGCTGAGAGAGGCAGGGAGCGGCAGCAGGGCCGCGGCCCCGAGTGAACCGTTACAGGTCTGTTGCTCTTCTTTGTTACTTAATGAGCCCTGGGTCTCAGTGTTGCTCTCTGGCTGGTTTGCGTTCTGTTGGTCCTCCTGCTCCTCTGTCGTCTGCTTGGTCCCTTGTGCCTCGAGCTGGGTCTCCCTTTCCGGTGTGGAAGCGTGGCCGTTGCAGTTCACCTCCATCCCATTCTCCTCCTCGGCCGCATTCTCTCTCCGCTCATTTACCTCTGGTATCTGCTGGGGTTGCTCATCAGGAGTCGAGTCTGTGGTGAAACACACAGTGTGGATTCTTTAGCTCTTTAAACTGCCTATAAATGACCTATAACTGACTGACGCTTATTTCAGATGCCACATGCCATTGGACATCCCATCTATTCAGATTTTATAAAAACCATAAACATTTTAACTGAAAAATTATCCGCTGTCCTCCACCTCAGTCTCACTTACCTGTGATAGTATGGTTAGCAATGTCTTGCAGCGTGGCAGACATGGAGAGGGTGGCTGTGGAAGTTGTATCTTCGGTGGTCTCTGTTGTCGTCTCCTCATCCTCCTCCTCCTCTTCTCCTTCAGCTGCTCCTCCCTCCATCTCCTGGATCCTCTTCTCCAGCATCTCTGCCTGCTTCCTCTGCTTCTTCTTCATCTTCTTCTTTTTGTTCTTTGACATTTTGGCCATCTTGGGAAAGAGAACAAGAGGAGAGGATCAAATCTTATTTGTATCCCGACTTGACTTGTATTCTGCTCCGAGGTCCTCAGATGACTAGATCTGGTAAAAATAAAAATAAATAAAAACTTACTGGTTTGGGTACTGGGGCTGTACTCACTGTAGGGAACAGGAAAATAATCAGAGGATTGCATTAGTGAACGACATATGTGGCATATGCTTCGCCTCTCTATAATTAGTATTCGGAGCGGGTTGCTGAGTTGATTCACACCAAGCTGTACTAATAGACTGCCTCTGCAGCGGCACAAGGCTCAGCACGAGTCACACACTCCTCTGAGCAAGACGGTAATTTTCATAACCAATCCACTGGTGACTCATACTGACACACGGCTTAACGCTCCGTTTTTATTAGAAACTTCATAGTTTTTCACGTCTCAGACACCGACAGAAACACAGAGACACACACACACACACACACACACACACACACACACACACACACACACACACACACACACACACACACACACACACACACACACACACACACACACACACACACACACACACACACACACACACACACGAGGATTATAACAGTGCTGGAAAATCAGTCTTCCACATTTATGGCCGGTTTTCGCCTCTTTACAATACAATCGTCAAACTAATCCAATTAAAAACTAATACCTAATCAATGATATGTCCTGCTTAAGTAGTATCAGTTACGGAACACCAATCACACCAAATAAGTAACACGTCAGTCAAACAGTGAAAGGCACTGGACCTGCTGATGAATCTTAACAGCAAATTCCCCGTTGTCTCAGCAACATGCCGATCAAACCACACAAGTTGCTTAGTGGAGTGCTGAGGAAAAGAAAGGCTGTGACCTGCAGAACCCGAGGGAGGTGCCGCGCCAGTCTTCTGCCACTGCGTAGCTTCAGCCGCCATTTTCTTGATGTAGGGCTCGTTGACGGTCAGCAGGATGTTCTCCGGTTTGATGTCTGTGTGGATGATCTTACACTTTGTGTGAAGGTAATCTAAACCCTGAAGAACCTGCAGTGCAGAAAAGTCAGAGTGTCAAAATGAAGGATGTTAGGTAGTAAAGGTGAATGTCGATCACTGAGAACGGTAAAATACATAATTCTCGACCAATCTTAAAACATGAATAACTCAAATACTTCTGAGGTGTCTCCTGATTTGTAAAGAACTGGTAACTGTCTCAGGAAGACACACTATTTGTTTTCTTTTTGCCAAAAAATAAAAAAATAAAAAAAATAAAAGTCTTGTTAATAAAGATAACAAGAGATAAGGGATATTTTAAAGACAAATTGAGCTGTACAGTACCTGTCGTATGATGCTTTTAACACAGGGCAGGGGCAGGCCTTGGTAATTCGACTTGATGATCCACTTCAGAAGGTGATAACCCAGCACCTCAAATACCATGCACACATCTGAAGAAATATAAGGTCAAGGACTAATAGAACAACTTCTAAAATCTACAGTGGACCTAAGCCAATACAATTTATAATATCACACATATAAACATAACTACACATTTCTATTGATCAAACAGCAGATATTTTCCATTTTCTGAGGGAAAGTACACAAACTTGTATTTGAGAAATATAACTATATTTCTCACCAGCCGAGCTCGACACTGATTTGACAACAAAAAAAACTTCGATAAAATTATGTCAATGAGTCTTTCTACACACACACATAATTGCCCCGTACATACTTGGACTTCAATGACCTTTCTAGGTTTTGAAAAATCTTTCAGTATATACCACAAACGTCCAGAGGATGTCTGGGGATGTCTGGGCCTGAGGGCACAGCTGTAGACTGGGTGGCGTGCGAGAGACAGGGATGGAGCCAGTGTTGGTGCATTGGGGACTGGGACGCTTCAAGGCATGCCAAAGCACACAGCTAGCCGACGTCAGATGAACATCTGTGAACCCCGATTAGCAGGGCAGAGTGTGAATCTGGGGGTGTAATGAAATTGCTGGAGACTTTATGTTGCCAAATGACTGGCACTCAAATTGCATCTTGTCACTGCTGTTAGCATTCAAACTCAATAATTATGGTAGAACTCTGGCTAAGATATGTTCATCTTTAAAAGTAATGCAGACAAATGTGGCCTTCAAGCACTAAATTAATGTCTGGCCTGAGGTGATGCAGTCTTACCCTTGGCTGTTGAACACTAAAGTAGCTATTTGGCCTGGAATGATAGTAATCAGTATATCCAAGCCATCACACTGAGACAACAGTGGAAGGGAAGAGAACATAGAAGAATGTCAAGCATTTAAATTGCTGTTGTTGCACTGTTCATCGAACTATAGCACCGGAAAAACATTCTATAATCTTTTGGCTGACACAGTCAGAAAACTGGTCAGTATGCACCATTCACAGTTCATCTTATAAAACATGCAAACAACAACCTGAAACTTGATCAAACGTGGACAATGATATTGTCTGTATTGCTTTATCCATCATTCATACTCAGCCAGTCTGATTAGATGTGGGGCAAAGTGAGATCTGTATTTTACAAAACACATGAAAGTTAACAACAAAGGATACGAGTGCCATTTATGCCAGAAATTTTGAAGTCGTCTAGAAGCTGCACCACTTTCTCTCTGCTGGGGTCACTGGGATCTGTGTTTCTCACCTGGAAAACACAACACACACACACACACACACACACACGCACACACGTTGTGGGCACTGAAATCACCGGAGTGAAAATATTTATGTCATGGTGACTGATGGTGACTGTGTGCCTTACAGATTTGAGCAGCTTGATCTCATCCAGAGCTGTCTCTGTGTAATGTTCAGCACTTTTTACAACCTTCATGGCCACAAAGCGCTTCTCCCTGAAAAACACACACACACAAAATCAGCGATTTAACTCATCACAACCAAATAAACATATTTTGAAATACATATCAATTAATAACAATTACAGTAACATTAAACCTCTCATGCATATATCCATAAAACTTCTAATGTCCAACAACATTATTAAACTAAAAAAAGGCACCAGGACTTTAATAGAGCCTATAACCATGATTTATTATAGGCCCATGATACTCAATATGTGCTGCTCAGGGTTACAGAAACAGCATATACTCTATAAATATCACATATATAGGCAGCATCATGGCGGAAATTCCTGTCCCTCACGGTTGACCATTACATACTTCTGCACACAGCACTCCATAGCTACTGTTCAGAGATCCCGACAGGGGCAAAACTTACTGGATGTCCCAGGCCAGCCACACAGTGGAGAAATGCCCCCAGCCCAGCTTACGGATCACATGGTATCTCCCGTGGAACAGATCTCCAATCTTCACATGGTGATATCCACCTGACCAAAGAAAGATGCAGATACACTCAAACCATGTTGTTCAATTATTGTATGTTGAGTGTATGTGTATTCACATGAATCAAAGTCTGGGTGCAAGTGGATTTGAAAAACAATTTAAAAAAAGTATATGTATATATATATATATGTATGTATGTATGTATGTATATATGTATGTATATGTATATATATATGTATGTATATATATATATATATATATATATATATATATATATATATATATACACACACACACACACAACAACAGGCCAAAAGTTTGGACACACCTTCTCATTCAATGAGTTTCCTTTTTATTTTCATGACTATTTACATTTTAGATTCTCACTGAAGGCATCAAAACTATGAATTAACACATATGGAATTATGTACTTAACAAAAAAGTGTGAAATAACTGAAAACATGTCTTATATTTTAGATTCTTCAAAGTAGCCACCCTTTGCTTTTTTTGATAACTCTGCAAACCCTTGGTGTTCTCTCAATGAGCTTCATGAGGTAGTCACCTGAAATGGTTTTCACTTCACAGGTGTGCTTTGTCAGGGTTAATTAGTGGAATTTTTTCCCTTGTTAATAAAAGAGCAAAGGGTGGCTACTAGGGATGGGCGATATTGCCTAAAATCCATATTGCGATATACATTGCAGCCTCTTGCGATAACGATATATATCGCGATATATAAATTATAATAGAACCATTTCAGACCAGGTTACATAGACCATAAGGAAAACCAAACTGCTAAATGTATTTTTTTTTTTTTTTTTAAGAGAAAGAAACATAGTATGTAGTTTTGAGAAGATTTATTGTTCAAAACTGTAATTATACAACATAATGTTGCAGATAAATAAAATTCAAGTACACTAGTTGCAGAGACTTTGACAAAGAAAAAGCTTAAAGTATTGGGTGTCTTCTCTTTAGTGCAAACCATTCTAAAAGGCACTACACTTAGTTAGTTTAATACACTTAGTAAGTTTAAGTCCTTGGTTCTTAAATGCCACCCAAGATGCAGAGAACAGGACAAACTGGTGTCTGTTTAGTTAAGGAACAGACACTGTACTGAAAATACTTTCAGTATTAGGCAACAGATACTTTAAATAAAAACATATTTCAAACAAAGGTTCTTACCTGCAGCCATGCATTTGAACACGAACACAAACACACACACACACACACACACACACACACACACACACACACACACGAACACACACACACGTCGGGACTTTTCCCGGTGGGCCGGTCTGATAATAGTTATACATTGCAAGTTGTTAGCAACACCATCCATCGGCCTGGCGCTGCTGCCTGCTGGTCAAACTGTGCAGCCTCTGCTCAACCCGTACAGCAGGGGCCGTAAACGTCCCGGTAAATGTTTTGGTCCCACTCCGCTGCACACACACGCACACACGGTTGTATGTTCAGCGGGGAAGTACAACGTCTGCAAACACCGGCTGCCAAGATTCCAATTGTCCGTTATATAGTGAATGGTCAGGCTGGTGAAAGGCTCCGTGGTACGGCTCGACCACAGCTCCGTTGTAGCGGCTTAAATCCAAACCAAGTCCAAATAATGGATGTTGCACCGGTCTTTTTCACCAGCTCCTTGTTTCGCTTTTAGTCATGTTTACTCAAGATGACGATGACGCGTTGCAGCCGGTTGCAGCTCGTGGCTCTAAACTTCGCGGGTAGATTGCGTCATCAACATGAATTATCGCGATAGAGATTTAAATTTATATTGCACTATCGTAGGCCAATTTTGAAATCGTTTATATTGCATATCGTCTATATCGCCCATCCCTAGTGGCTACTTTGAAGAATCTAAAATATAAGACATGTTTTCAGTTATTTCACACTTTTTTGTTAAGTACATCATTCCATATGTGTTCATTCATAGTTTTGATGCCTTCAGTGAGAATCTACAATGTAAATAGTCATGAAAATAAAAAGGAAACGCATTGAATGAGAAGGTGTGTCCAAACTTTTGGCCTGTACTGTCTGTGGGCTCAAATGCAGTACTGTCTTCAATCTGTCTTCAATCAGCTTCAATGTGCTGTAGAATGTTGGATTTTAGAAATGATCTGTGTAGTGGGTGTGGCCTCAATAGCCCTGCAGTAGGCTAAGTAGTAGCCCAAACCATTGACCTTTAGCTTAACATATGAAGGTAGCTAGCATGCTGCCTTTGATTTACTATGGTTATATGCATGCTAAGCTAACCATCAGCGCTGTCTATTGTTTCCAGCCTATCAAGAACAAGTGGGCTATACAATTAACACACATAGGTTAATAGCAAGGGGTTATGTATTACACCCCCCCCCCCACCCAAAAATAAGTAAATGTTGGCAAGTATGTAGCAGCCTATGCCGATTACTGCGTGCGTGCATGTCATTGACAAATATAGTGAGGACATTCAACTGAAGTTGCATTAAATCAGGTTGTTTTAACCAAGATTATGCTGCAAGATGGGTTTTTTTCCAACCACACACCACCTACCCCTGCAGTAGTCGTTGGGGTCCTCCTGCTCATCGTCATCAGAGCCCAGGATCTCCTCATCCTGCTCTGGGAGTGGAGAGTCTGCCTGGCCCGGCTGAGAACCACCTCCACGACCGTGAGGCTCTGGTCTGAGTGAGGACGACAAACGGAGAGAGGGGGGGCGGTAAGGGACAGAAGACAGAGAGAGAAATGGAAGTGTAGTTTCCATAATATGTTATTTTCAGGCAAGACATTAAATGAACATGCTTACAGTGTGGTCACCCACCGAAAGTAATATAGTGGATTATTTCACCAAAAGTACAAGTAAGCAAAGATCAGAGCCTGTTTAATATTTCAGCGACAAGTTAGAACAGTCATGTAAGCACAAAGGGACAGAGAAGAAAGCAGCTAGAATTAATAACAGGCCAAAAATAAAAGCTAATATACAGTAATTACAGCAACAATGTATAGGCATAAACATCTAAAAATCAAGTTAAAGGCACTTATTCCTTGTTGTGTTGTCATGTTAAGATATTTCAAGCAACTTCAAGAGTACAACTGCAGAAAATCTTTAATACATTTTTTCAATTGATATCTCCTCTATGTTGAGAATTAAAACTCATTTTAGCAATTACAAAAAATGGGAGCTTGCACTAAAAGAGCAAAAAGTGGACTCAGTAAAAGAACACTTAACACTTCTCCCTCTGATTGTAGAGCATTTAAGCAAATATACTAATGATATATATCTCTCACACACACACACACACACACACACACACACACACACACACACACACACACACACACACAATTACAGACAGAATACCAGCTGAGATCAGCTACATGTTTTTTTTTTTTTTTAAATCAGGGCAGCAGTTTTCAGATTACATTATGTCCTTACATAATTGTAAAAGGGTTCTCCAATGTTTCCTCAGTTAGCCTTTTAAAATAATATCAGATTTGTAAACAGAATGTGCCTTTGGAACATTGGATGAATGGTACCCCCACACCCCCACACTTGAGACGCACATTAAAAGCACATTTCTGGAGTGGAATTTGAATTAATTTAAAACAGCGTGGATGAGTACGATAGTGTCAATTTGACAGAAGTGAGGAAAAAGTGCATTTTAAAGCTCAAGAATCTATATGGTCAGTCAGCTACACAATAAGTACCAACGGCTGGGTAGGAAGTACAGGACTTCTTCGACCAAGACCTAATATTATTAAAGATTAATTGTTTTGTTGAATAACTGATGATTGCACAATGCTTAAATATGCATGTTGTGTTGTGTGAATCTGAACAAAGTGGAATGAATTATTAAGTTGTTCATATACTAGGACAGCTCATTGGAGAGTAACAGAAACCATGTTTCTGTCCATGAAAATAATCACACACAGGATTCAAGTTAGAAGTCAAACAAGTAAAACAAGAGGCCCCTGCAGATGGCAACGGTGCCTGGTGGTAACCACGTCCAGTGCTCCGGAGGAGAGCATCCGGCTTCTCAAACTATTCACTGGGAACACTGCATACGCTCCCTGAGTCCGTTATTAAAGCATGCCATGAGGGACACAGAGTCAAATTATTGTCACACATCATTTCTTCCTTGTTTTGTTATCTATTAAGTAAATTACTTCTTTTTTTTTTTTTACTTTTTGTTTTGTTTCACGAAATAGATTTTTGTTCGTTTGTTATACCAAATATTCTCTTGGTGCTGTCCATGGTGCTGAAAGAAGAGACTGCACAATCACTAGCCAAGTTTCCATCCACTTGTCAATCGAATTATCTGAAGTTCGGTAAAAAAAACTCATGCGAATAAAGCTGGTGAAAGTGTGTTTCCATCAAACAGCTTTAAAGCGAATAAAAACCTGTGCGTAATGACGTCACATGCTGTTTTGCGATTAAATTGGTATATCGAATTGATTTGAGACATTTTATGGTGTTTCCATTCATTTTTGCACTGAATCGCACAAGATTCAAGCGAACTTTTGCGAACAAAGTTTTGCTAGAAAAAGTAGTTGTTAATATTAGAAGCCAAGCTATAGCCTAAGCTCCGATGGATCTGATCCAGCTCATCAAAAAGGTGGAACTTGCCTTATATTTTCCCTCCGGCACCGCTGCGAGACAACTCTCTTTTTTGAGCCGTGTATCGCTGTTTGAGCGCCTTCCATTTACTCCGCAGGACGTCCCACAGCTTGTCGTAAGGGACATTCTAAAACGCTTAACGTGAAAAAGCTTAACGTGGTTTAATGTATCTAAACAACGATCAGTCATCACCAGATGTATCGTGGTCATATCTTGTCATGAACACTTAAGCCTGTCAAAAAAACTAAATCCAAATCCAACGATTATAAGTTATCTCACGTTAATGTGTCAGATAACGTCCATAATAATTGGACTTTGTGTTAGATTATTTGACAGTTTTCCGTGGTTATGATGGGTAATATGAGAGAGAAATTTGGTGATGATTGATCATTGTTTAGGTACATTCAACCACGTAAGCTTTTTCCATAGGCTCTGCATAAACGCTTAATGTCAGATAATGTCCATAATAATTGGACTTTGGGTTCGAGTTTTTTACAGTTTTCAGTGGTTATGAGGAGCAATATGAGAGAGAAATTTGGTAATCACTGATCATTGTTTAGGTACATTAAACCATGTTAAGCTTTTTCCTCGCCATATTAATAATATTAATACGGCCACTGATGAAGAAAATATTAACGTGAAGATAACTTCTATAATAGTTGGATTTCGATTTAGTTTTTTTGACAGGCTTAAGTGTTCATGACAAGATATAACCATGATAAATCTGGTGATGATCATCGTTGTTTAGATACATTAAACCACGTTAAGCTTTTTCAAGTTTAGCGTTTAATGTCCCCGTCGTAACTGTTGGTCATTTCCTTCGCGAGCTCCTGATAAATTATGCCGTTTCTTAGATTTTTGCTATCTAAAATAGCGGTTATATTTTTCTGGTAAATTAAATTAAAAAAGTATCTCGTCTCCTCGTTTGTCCACTTACATCTGTTTTTGTTTTGCAAACAGAGCGGAAATACTGGGCGGAAATGAACTGAAACTTCTTCTTCTTCGTTTTATTGTGGGTTGCAACCATAAAATGACCTAAAACTTAATCGCAATTCATCATTTATTCGGCAAATAACGTTTCCATCAGCGTTTATCGCATAAGCCGTATATCGATCAAGAGAAAATCCAATGAGACCGAACGTATTTCATTTGAGTCGATATTCATGAAATTCAGTCGGATTTTACTGTTTCCATAAGGCATTTTTCATTCGATATCACTTAATTCGGATAAAAACGGGTCGATGGAAACATAGTCAATCAATCACCAATGAATTTAGTAAACACTCTTCAACCAATTAGCAACTAGGGCTGGCCTAGATATAAGAAGTTCTTAGCCGACTAACACTCATATGAATTTGTCGACTAATTGATTAGTTGATTTAACTGACAGATCTGTAAGACCAAGTTTCTCCACAAAGAATCATGCAAAAGCACCACTTTAAATCTTGTGTTCACCAGAGATTTGCTCATAAGTTTCTTGGCAATAAGTGACACGGGGCGACACCCCCTCGCCACAAATTGCTTTCTAATCTGTGGGAAACACTGTGTTTTACCTAGGTCTGGGTATCGTTCAAAATCTTTCGATCCGGTGCCAATTTCGATAACTCAGTTTCGATGCCGGTTCCTAATGATACTGAACATCAACAAAAATACATTAAACACAAAGCTTTTATTTTCCACTTTAATTGTGAATCAAAACGGTTATCAAAATAAAAAAAATCTGGTAAAACTGCTCACTCAGAGTAACATTATTAAAAGTGCCTTGCTTTGAAGCTCAGCCTGTCAGTCAGTCATCAGGACAGAGAAACCACCGTTCTGCCTGCTTTTCTAAGAGAAAGTGTAACGTCAACAGCACCGTGACCGCTTTCGGCTCGCCATTAATATCATATCGCAGCAAACGGTGTCTGCGTGAAGTTTTGAAAAACTGTAACTACACTTGAAACCAAACGTGACTCTCTGTGACTTCAACAAAACTGCAGACAGTTTACTCCGTCCGTACCTCTCCGTGTGTGTGTGTGTGTGTGTGTGCGTGTGCGTGTGTGTGTGTGTGTTGGTCGGAGCTCCGCTCTGTGTCAATATGCAGAGAGGACAGATAAGCTTGCGCTTACGCGCTCAGACACTTTTGGAACCGAAATTTGGCACCGAAAGAAATAATTTTTCGGTGCCATAAAGTATCAACGTTCGGTAACCAGCCCTAGTTTCACAATGCCTTGCTATGCTTAAAACAAACAACTTTTTGTTCATCTCGAACTTGTGATTTTGAAAATCACAAGTCCTTATGCTGCCTCACTGTATTACTGCAGAGGGCTGATCATGGTGCACTGTGGAGGTAAGAACAGCTAACAGCTCCCAGCAAGAAATCCCTTTCTCTGCATTGCAGTGCAGACAGAGGTTTACTTCACAAACAACATTGTTTTTCTTCACACTATTTCAAATAAACACACTGTGGTCTTACATACAAAATCTCTCATTTGAATTTTTAAGCAGACTCATTTCAGATTTTTGTAGTCACAACTTGAGAAAGTTTTATCAACTGATTGCAAAACTGTTAGCACACAAAGGCAAATCTAAGCATGTATCGACTAGGTAAAAAGTTATATTTCATCTGCAACTGTGTATTCAAAATGAGCATGCTTAAAGTAATGTGCCACGTGCTTTTGGCCAGGCAAAGCAACCTATATGTATTTTTTTTTTTTCATAGAAGTGATTGTTTTGGTTGATTGTACTCTGTTGTGATGTTAAAAGTCATTAGGATTAGCATTCTTAGCTAATCAGTTCATTGTCTTAAGTCTGAGCAGAAGGACCATTTTGGATGCATCATTGCTAAAACATGCGCACAAAGCTGTGTTATGCTTAGCCGCCAGCAGAACTCAACTGTTTGTTACCATTTCTGAGGGAGGGAAAGACAATTAACAATGGTGAGTTGAAGTCAGAGGTGCAGGGATTATTTAATAAATTAGGTTACTATTATATTTTTGTCAGGAAATAACTGAGTTCAACGAATTCAGGGTTTTTGGTGCAGACACTCAACTTCAAAGAGTACAAAATATATTAAGAGCCAACTTGTGCTTGCATATCTGCTAATATCACTACAGTATATTTGATATATCTGCAAGATTCCAAATATTAACCAATAATACTGGCCTGCTGATATATGCCTGGCTCATATATGAATAGGGTGTAGGAGGCATCCTCCTAGGAGAAAAAGCTCAGACTAAAAGATTTTTAATATTATTCATTCTGTGATTATACTTCTACACATTCACCCATCTGCTGTGAGATTTTTCTCTCAAAAAGAAAAGGTGTCACTGAAGTGGGCACTCTCAATTTATTTATTTTTTTTCTCAAAATGTTTTCAACCATAAATAATGTTTGGGTCTCCCTACATTTTACAGCAGCATTAAAGATGTTCAGTCAATGGTTTTAGGTTTTGTGTTCTCAGTAGGTAAGCCTTATAAAACTAACTTTCTAACTGCGTGTCAATCACTGCTCATGCACACGCATTCAATCCTACCTACGGCACCTTTAACTATATCACATTTACTTTAAAAAAAAGTGAGGCCTCCAAACACACTGTGTGGCAAAGGCTAAACATCACTACATGTATTCTTTTACTCACAGGCACAAAGTGTACAAATATATTTAAACGTTGGTTAGGTCGGTCTATTCTCCTCCCTTATCCCCATTGCTTCCCTCTCATGCTTTCTGTGTCTCAAATAGGGCTGTTGGAACGGAACGAATTCCGATAGTTGAATATAATTTGAATTAAAAAAAAAAAATCAATACTATTCAAATGTGATTTTTATAATTAGGTTGGCTAACGTTAGCTAATCTCCCTCTTCTCAAGTCACGTCTGATGAACAAAAAGCATTAAATATTTGAATATTATTCAAATATAAAAAATTAAAAATGAAATTTGAATGGTATTATAGAGGAAGACTGACAGCTCTAGTCTCAAATACTTAAAGACACACAAGATTTGGAGCAGTCATCACTAATTGGTGACCCAGACCGAGTGACGTTATATCCAGACCCAATTTAACACTTTTAAAGCTGGTTCGCCTGTTACTCCTGTTATTTAGTTGAAAGCAAAGTAGGATTTAAAAGGATATTCTTTTTAAACTGAGTCCGGCGCAATGCTCACTCCACATACAGCAAAACGCTACATCACTTCCAGCAAACTTCACGGAAAATAATGAAGGCAAAACTGAATCGGCGATCTGTTTTAGCCAGATAGTTTCTGGTCGAGCTATATATAACTACATGAACAATCACATTGGTATCGGCTGATGCTAGCTGCCGTTGTGTTAGTGTGTTTTTTTTTTTTTTTTGGGCCACGTGGAGTTTGTGATGCTGAAGTGAAGACTAAGCAATGTCCGTGGCCTGGACGTTTTTCACAGTGAAAAAAGAAGAAATGCGAGTGCACTATGCAATACTTGATGCATAATCAAGTCCTTCAACGCCGCCAATTTGATCACTCATATTAAAAACCACCATCCAGAAGTTCACAAACAATATCAGGAGCAAGCTACTAGCAGCCTTAACGCTAACAGTGGCAGCTGCCTCCCACACGCTAGCAAGAGTGTGGTGGAGACGAAGAGAGAGAAAGAAAAAGAGAGAGAAGGAGGTGTGTCACTGATGAAGTTAGCAGTAACGCTATAGCTGTTAAAGTAGCAGCGCAGACTGTACACAGTTAATCTGTCGGTGAATAAATACTACTACTCCTCAAGACAAGACCCAAGCCAAGTTTCCGTGTCTTGCATGCTAGCTGCTGGTTAAAGAAAGTGAAGGATTTAGGCACTCACTAACTTAAAGTTGGCTGGCTTTAAGGTGGACCAGCTATTCTCATTTTAGTGACAAGCCGCTCCTCACAAGTTTTGCTTTAGTGATCTGTCCCTCGGCAACCCAGGGAAACCCCTGTTAGTCATAAAACCTGAACAGGATATTTTGTTTTATGTTCCTTAGTTATTGATTTGATCCAAACTTTTTCACAGATGAGTTAAACTGGACTTTCATTAAGTTATACACTTGAAAAAAGTAGCATAGGAAAGACTTGTGAAATTAAATTTAAAAAAGATGTGTATATGTCATATCAGCCAGAATGAGTTTGAAAATGTCGGCATATCGAATACTGGCCAAAATCCAATATCGTGCATCCTTAGATGAGACCATTGCCATGTAGTAAAAAAGGCATTTTGACAAAAAATCATGCATCCATGTCAGTGAATGTTGGCTGTCTCCCCCCCCATTGTGCTTTGCACCTGAGCTCCCCTCAAAAGACAAAAACAAGACTAAAATCTCAAGTGTTTTTCCTAGGACTAAAAATAGACTAAAATGTTGATCATGGTGCTTGATAACTATGACTAAACTGAGTTTCTGTCAGCTTAAATCCCTTACACATATTAAGGATTAAGTAGAGCTGGGCAATATATCGATATATCGATATCGTGATATGAGACTAGATATCGTCTCAGATTTTGGATATCGTAATATCGTGATATGACAAAAGTGTTGTCTTTTACTGGTTTTAAAGGCTGCATTACAGTAACTCTTCTGAACTTACCAGACTGTTCTAGCTGTTCTATTATTTGCCTTTTACCCCACTTAGACATTATGTCCACATTACTGATGATCATTTATCTAAAATCGTGAAATCGTAAAAAGTGTGAAGATATTTTGTTAGAGTACCAATTGTCAACCCTAGAATATCACCGCAATATTGATATCGAGGTATTTGGTCAAGAATATTGTGATATCTGGTTTTCTCCCTATCGCCCAGCCCTAAGATTAAGTAAAAAATAAAGAAAAAAAAGAAAGAAAAAAAAAAAACTTGACACATGGACCTTTGATCCCAGGACTAAATCTAATTATGGCCTAGCTGGAAAAATCAACACTATTTTTATTTAACTAGGGAGTAGAAAGAGATGGAGGGACAGAATGGTAGAGGTTACAGGGACAATGTCTATGAGAGATACTTTATAAGGGAGAAATGTTTAGCAAATATGCATGACATAAAAAAAAAATGACATTTCGAACCCAACACAAGCATTCTCAAATTTAGGACAGTAGACGAGTATGCCTTTCCAGATCGTTCATTCTAGTTTTTTTTAATCACTGCGGTACGACAGATGGACAGAGACAGTTTAATGCCCCCTGACGGCCAGACAACAACAACCATGAACAAAACGCACGATACTTCAAGGACTTCTGAAACACTCAAAACACCTGGAGCTGTTTCAAGACAACCTCAAACTGCATATGGTTGACCCATCTGCGCGCGCACATACACACACACACACACACCACTCTTACCTGCAAGATGCACGGATGCCCATGGGACGTGATGGAGGGAGGACAGAAGAGTGGAGTTCTTAAAAGAAACCCTTTCACTCAATCCGCCAAAAAAAAAAAAAAGAAGGGAAGGGAGAGGGATGGAGAGTGAAAAGTAGAGTGGAGAAGGAGAGTGCGATCAGTGCTGATGACTGAAAAAGCAGAGATTGTAGAGGAAGGGGTGGGGGGAGTCTGCAAGCAGAATGAGAATAGGGGAAAGAAGAGGAAAGAGTGGTGGGAAGACAAGTGCAGAAAGGAGAGGAAGAAGAGGAGAAATGTGCAGGCTTTGCTGCGGGCTGAACACTGAGGCTGAGTCCTGGAGCACGCTCGCGGAATCTCTCGCTCACTTTCTCTCTCTCTCTCTCTCTGACCGAGAACTCTCCTTGGCTGTCGTGAGCCGCTGGCCCGGCCCCCTTCACTGACAGCTGGGGGATGATTGGGTGATGTAGCCCAGCACTGCATTGCAGGTGAGGGACGACATCAGCCCCCACCCCTCCTCCTTGTCTGACCAAAACAACATCATTCATCTTTCCCCTCTCTGTCAGTCTGTCCATCATCATCATCATCATCACCCCCCGCCCCAATTTGGTACGCCTGCCATACCAGCAATGTTTCACTCATCTTCTTTTCTTTTTTGCACTGAAACAGCAATGCTACTCAGTATTTTTGTTGCACAGGCATTATGCTCCAGCAGTGTTAGCAGTTTCTGCTTCACAATCAAGATGATTTGAACCCCTAGATGTAGAAAAGGAATCGGTAGGAAAGCATATATATAACAGTATAATCCCATGCTTGAGACAATGAAACTAGATTAATTATTAACATAAGTCAAAATTGACAAAACAATTTCTGGAAAAAAAAAGAAAAAAAAAAAGGAGGGTGCAGTTATTAATTTATTTTAAAAGAAGACGTTTTGTTTTTCAATCTTTAAACAAACCCTGGTTGCATAGAGGATAACCCCCCTCCCCAACCACCACCACCAGAGGCATGTGCCCAAATGTTTGACCACCCTCTCAACTGAATCACTGTTGTGACTTCATTTATATAGTGATCAGGGTTTTCCCTGCCATTGTATACGTCTTAGGTGCAGCGCCTTAATATTTTGGCGCACTGCCTATACTAAGCGAATGACTGTAAGAGAGCATCTGGACAAGCCGATTGTTACCATTATGCATCCACGGAGCAGTCGTCTTCTGCACACGTGCCGCATCATGTTTCTCGCGCAGAGTGCAAACAGTGTCACAGCCACACACACCCCATGCATGTTGCGCACACAGCGGCAGCTGCAGCCCACACGTTAGCAAGTGTACGGTGAGAGAGAAAGAAAAAGAGAGAGGAGGTCCGTGTATTAAGTAGGGCTGGGTACCAAATGCAATACTTTTTAGGCACCGACTGAATCGCCTCTAAAAGTATCAAGTATGGAAAAATGCCTCGTCATTCAATACCCAATTTCAATACCTAAGGAGTAAATCTCATCGGCGTCAGTGAGCCAATAAGCATGCAGCATGCTTTTACGAAGATCTAATAATACTTGTGATTGGCTGTCTAACGTTCCACGTCGTAGAGACACGCAGGAAAAACTCTACGTTACACAGAAACAGGGCTCACGTAGGAGGAGGATGGAATGTTCCTCAGCTTCTGCAGATGAGAAACACCTGTGCACCAAATGGCCGATGTGTGCAGATGCTCTGGTGTGCTGTGGGAACTACAGTATTTGGTCAATCCGGTCCATTGTCCAAATGTATGCAATGCTAAAAATTGTCTACCTTTGTAATCCCACATTCAGTTTCATTATCTTAATTCTAGAGATGCACCGATTACAATTTTCTAGGCCGATTTCCGATTTTTCATTGAGTTTGACCTGCCGATACCGATTTTAGCCGATACCGATTAAATTTTTTCTAACCACTTTACAGCACACACAAATATTTATTTTCTATCTTTTCTTTAATAGAACATTTTACATAGAACATTTTTTGAACAGATAATCGATCGCTATAAAATAGAACTATTTAAATTACTCCTGGTGTGGGAAATTCACACATCTAAAGTGCTAGGTTATGGAAGAACCATTTCCTTCTTTTCACATCCAATATCCACCAACGTTTTTTTGATATATTTAGAAAACTAAACAGTCCATAAGCAGTGATTGTTAATAGTGCATGTCGGAGAATAGCGCGGACACGCGCTTCACACCGCGAGCGGCATGCACGCCACCGGGGGGGGAAATAACAGAAGAAAAAATTAAATAAAATTAAAAAAAGAGAGAGACTCGCAAGGAGGATATCTAGTCAGTGGAGATTGCGTGTGTGCGCATCCTTGAGAACTGTAACGGTAGGGTGCCACACAGCGAAACACCTCGCGAATTTTGGCCAGCGAAAGTTTGCCTCGGGGGCGGGGTCGCGAAAACAACACGCAAGACCGCAACTTTTTTTTAAATGTACCGGGCTGTCAGAAGACAGGGCGGTAAAAATGCACAGTAGCAACTCATGGGTAAAATGTTAGCTCATAAATGCTCTGGTAACCTGGCTATGTAGCCTAGCTGCCTGGCTATGCTTACAATGAAATGCAATGTCCGAACATGCTAGCGGGTGACCTGTCGGCTAGCTGAATCATTTTGAGTGTTTAAACTATCTACAGTGGTCTATTTGGTGGTGTGTTTGCCCTGTTTAAGTTTGTGTGACATATAAACAACAATCCGTGTTGCTACAAGCGTCAATGTTCGCCAACAAAACATGTAATCAAACAAATGCACAAGTAGCCTAGCTAGCTAGCTGCCTGGCTAGGCTACAATGAAATCCAATGTCCGAACATGCTAGCGATTAGCCTGTCGGCTAGCTGAAAAGTTTGAGTGTTTAAACTAACATATACAGTGATCTATTTAGTGGTGTATGTGCCCTAATTAAGTTTGTGTCACATAAAACACAATTTGTGTTGATAGAAGTACCGATGTTCGTGTAGAAACATTTTAATCACATCAAAATTTTCATGATACGGCGCTGATAACCTCCGCCATCTTGGTCAGACTTTTTTTGTAAATCCCGCCTCCAAACACAAACAAACGGACCTGACTGGTTCTCGAGTGGTCCTCATTTGAATAAAGTTAAACTTTCGTCAACTTTATTTCGCTGCCCTCGGCGATTCGCTCTCATCTCGCTCAATCAGGGCGAATTTCGTCTCCATTCAACCTCAATGAGAGCAAAGCGAAATTTTGCTGTGTGGAAACCTACCGTAAGTCGTATAACTTATGTTATCAGTTCATTGTTAGCTGGTGATTTCGTTGTTTGTGTTCTTCACCTGCTAGCTAGGTTGCACGTGGCTGTTGATTCGATGTAATGGCGATTGTTGAACGCCCTTGCTCACGTTTGTATTTTATGTACATTTACATGCTACAGTAGTTACAATGCATTAAGATAATGTAATTAATAGTGGGTTTATTGTTATTTGCTAGCCTATATATAATTCCTATGCATTGTGCATGGTAGCCTTTACAATGTTATTTATTTACAGCATTTGACCGGCATAAAATCGGCATACGTCAGACTGACCGGCCGGTCATGGCCGATCACGTGAAAATCAGCCAATTCCAGTCACCAGCCGGTCTATCGGTGCATCTCTACTTAATTCATTGTAAATGTATACGCCCAAGACCAGTTTACTGATGCACCTCTACAAAAGGAGCTGTATGCACCTGTACAATGCAACGGCAACAGATAGTGTTGCCGTACATCTAAATGTTCAATTTTAAAATCCCATTGCTAATCAGTATTTGAGTTCATTTTGACATAAAAATTAGATTCACGTCTTCAATACGTACACAGTTTGGTGCAATTTTGTTACTCTGAACAAATGATTGAGGCAATTCTTCAACACATTAGAGGGCGCACACACACACACACACACACACACACACACACACACACACACACACACCTCAACAAGGATACAGAGAGCATGACAATATAACCAGTGGTGAATAGTGCCTGTTTCTGCATGTGAGCACTCGCTGTGAAAACCTGATGTGCACACATATGCAATCCTTGCTTAAGAGCATATCTACAGAACAATGCTTAACACACACACACACACACACACACACACACACACACACACACACACACACACACACACACACAACACACACACACACACACACACACACACACACACACACACACTTTCTTATTGCATTGGCTATTCTGGATTTTGGGGATAATGCATAGATGATAACAATAAAATAAAAATAACCAAGCAGTCGAATACTGATTTGGTAGTCGATTACCATGGCAACAATTGGAGCTTCGAAGCATTCGGGTCTGCCCTAGTACAATGACACTAACGAGAACATGAAGTGTAGGAGAGAGCTATTTCAAAAAGATATTAACTGCAGCCTCACTTAGTCCTAGAGCCCCGCATTTGAGCCAAAGCCCGACGGGGCCCGACTTATTCACGGCCCTCATAGCTCACACGCGGGCCGGACAAGGGGCCTGTATTAGGCTGTGTTAGACATCCAATAAATTACTACGAGATGTGCTGTGCTAGGTGGAAACAACACAAGACCAAGCTACCCCGACTGGTCTTGCACAGTGTTTATTAGGCCTGGGACGATGCTTTTGTCCCGATTCGATTCTGTCACGATGCGTGGGTGCCGATTTGATTTGTATTGCGATTTTCATTTGTTAACTCAACTCTTCCAGGATGTGCGACGACAGAGAGAAAAAAAACTGAATCTGTTAATTTTTCCGATCCCCCATCCAGCTATTTTATCAACAGATATCTGATCTTAATATCATATCGGTGCACCCCTAACTTTCTGCTTTTGCTCCGTTTTGCTGGAAACGGATATGATGTAGTTGCCGTCGGCGGTACTGTATAAACAGAACATATTAAGGTCAATCATTGGTTTAAAAAAATAAAAATTCTAGGGAAATAATTGATTCTAAAATCATCTCAAAAAAATAAATAAATCACGACATACGATTTTTTTTTTTCTACACCCCTAGTGTTTAGTGTCCCCACCAGCATCAATAGCAGCTAACATGACTTCAGCGCAGCTAGAAGAGTTAGAAAGGAGGACTGTACTAAAACCCTCCACTGTGGATTCTGTAGCGTAAGGAGGCTCATTTTTTCATTTGGGGTTGGTCTTGGGATTGGCCATGTTCTGTGGTGAAGCCTTGATTTTTGATGCATAGCCTAGGTGTTAGGTAAGACAACCTGCATGTTTTCTGTATTATTTGTTTAGATTGTATAGCCCTCCGTTGTGAGCAGCAGCCTGCCTCAGCTTGTCAAAAATGCCTTTTTACTGTGGTGGTGATAAACGTTTAAACTAGCTTGAAGTGTTTTTTAAATCTATGGAAATGTATTGGAGGCAAATCAAGTGATGATTTGAGATGCTAAACTGATCAAACATGTGGTCAACTCACTAGCGGCTTGGTCGACACTTGAAAAATAAAAAAACATTAATTTAACAACAAAAAAATGCTCCAAACTGTTTTCTAAATTAACTTAAAGAATTGAAACAAAATATAATCACGTTGCCATTAAAAATAAAACAACCATTTTAATGGCTGCAACAGTAGTATAGGCTGTGTTATAGGGAGGAGAGAGAGAAAAAAAAAAAAAAAACACAGGCTCTAGTCGGGCTCGGGTCGAGAATTATGATAAGCTGTCGGACAAGGGCCGGGCAAGGGCCTGAACGTCTTGGGCCAGGGTCGGGCTAAAGCCTAGACTTTAGGCCAGTGCAAGGCTCTGCTTAGTCCAACAACAAAGATTCTACTGCCAAAGTCCCTGTTATTCTTTAACAAAACTGGTCATACTTTTACATGTTTAAACCTTTTTCATAAGCCGATGCTGAAACTGTCTTACACACAAAGAGCCTAAGAAATTATCTGTTTAACTGCAGCCTGAGCCACATTTCCGTACGGGCCAGTGATTGTGCCAACGAGGCCTGAAATCTAATACAGAGCCACAACCACTTGACATCTCCATCACTCCTGCGCACACATCGGACATGACAGTGTGTCAGTGTCTCCTGGTTTCTCTTTGTTGTATTGCTTCCACCCATCCAGCCCTATCAGATCTCTACAGCAAAATAAACAAGGGCACAGAGTTGGAAAAAGCTCTTGGGGATGGAGTGCGGCCAAAAAGTGTACGTTCTCCTCTCCTCCTCCCCCCCCTCCAGACAAAATCAATGACAAGTGCCTGGGCAGCAGAATGAAAAAGCAGCACTAGGTAATTGTACCGAGGGTGCAATGCACACAGTGTAAACGAGTGTGCTGCAGCACCTTCACTTTAGCACTCCAACACCTGCTAAAAGTATGCATGTCTCATGCAAGGGACAATGTTTTTTACTTCCAAGCAGATACGGCATGACATACTAAGAGAAAGAGAGAGGACACTGCAGCTTTGTATGCTACAGCACCTATTAAACCACTGCAGGTTTTCTTAGTTCACAAAAACAAAGCTCTCTGCACAAAAAGCTGAAAAACCAACATCTTCTGCATGGCCTGAAGCAACGCACCCCTTATTTACAATCAACACATGTAGGCCTATGTATATTTATAAGAAGGATAGTGGTGCATCTGCAGGGTGAAGACAGAGAGCACTAGAGAAAATAGAGGGACACAGAGCTGTAATGGGCTGCCAATGATAAAAGATTATGTAATGAAATGCAGCTATGGAGGGAGAGAAAAGGGAGAGATAAGAGCAAAATACAATATGAGTGCAGATGTGTGGGTAAATACTCTGCAATGCTGGCTATTCCTGTTCAGTCTCCTGAGTGCACAAGTAATCCTAAAACTACATCTGAGGCACAGAAAGTTAGATAAACTAGCGATTTCATGTCTGAAGTGATGCAAAATAAAGTAGGATATTTTAATGCAGTAATAAAGAGAAACAATGGGTGGGCGATAAGCTTTTTTTAAAAGATGGCAGCACAAATCAACCAGGTACATCATTAGTCCCGTTCTCGCTTGCTTGCACACACACACACCAAGCCAAACATGAGGAGGTATTCAGGTACCTCACAGAGTCAGAATCTGCTTCTTAATTTTTTTTAAATGGATCAGCCCATCAATAAGTCAGCCAAACTGTGTAAACTGGTATCTGGCGCACGCACCAAAACACTACTCACTGAGCGGCCATCTTCATCATCACAGATTCAACAAGAAGTACAGACGCAAGCAAAGTCTGAGTTTTACTAAGAAATCTCTGTCAGTCTTGCTTCCTCTCTCTCATACACAAACACAAACATGAGACTTTTGCACCACTCACTTGCATGTGAGACCGCTGGCTAGCTTCACCACAGCTGTATTGATGGAGAAGATCCAGTCCAGGAGCCACATGACCCAGAGGACACTTGGTTAAAGCTATTTTACACTACTCTATACTGAACTAAACTCGGATAAGGCAAGTGGCACTTTAAAAGCTAGGTCTGGTACCAGGTCTGCTCTCCTCTCCCCTGGCTCTTCGACTGAACAGTGGCTGCTGCGTCCTCTCAGCAGCACAGCAGCCACAACAGAGCAAATGACACACAAGAGGGGGAGGGAAGGAGTATAATGGGTGCAAAGAAAAAAGAGAGAAGGGGCGGGGGGTGATTGACAGAAATCATGCATTTCCAAGTGTAAACTCTTGCACAGCATCACTGTCAAGAGGGGAGAGGGGCAAATATACTGCTGTGTAGGGTAAAGGAGACAGGTGCATGCTGGTGGGGTTAGTTAATGTAGTTTGGCCTGTATAATCAACACTGTTAGCAGTAGTATGAGCAGCAGCAGTTGCTGTGACAGCTCATGGAGGCAGTGGCGGTACTAGCCTACAGTACTAACAGCTGGAGAGACTAACCCTCCAGCTTTGAGTATTAATTTTGGATCTGATGAGGCTGCTGCATCAAGCCATGCAATTATTAAAAAAGCACTAGCTTTGGCCAAGAGATTAATCCCCTCATTTGCCAAGAGACAACTGTCGAGATTGTTGAGCAACAAAGCAAAAATAAAGCTTTCAATAAAAAAAAGAAGTAGGTGGACTGGCGTGGTGGTAGAGAGGAGGGAGATGAGAGATATATTTAGTATGTGGCTTGCTCCTAAGGAGTGAAATGGAAAATTTAGTGAAGCACCCACAGGCGAAGGTTGAGTCTCATGACATGTAAAGAGGAGAAGTGGGGAGGAAGAAGGGCAAATGGGTGAAGTAAAGTTTACCGCCCCGACCGGGACATCAGCGGGTAACCTCTGTCTGAGTAGCTGTGTAATAAGCGAGATAATGTAGAGCGAGTCGGTCAGTCATTGCATATTAAACCCCTTCAGGCTGATTCAGGCATCACCCTGACGGGGTTCAAATACACAATAATGACCGACTCGCTCTGCATTATCCCTTACATATGTCACTGTTATGGGCTTTCAGACTAAAAGGCAGCAACGGCATCAGCTGCTCTCTAAAACCCATTATTACCACAGCGCTTTGTACAATGCATCAGCAGCTACCGCCATGCTTAAAGTTCAACCTGGTTTAACTTTGGGCGCAGCGTGCTGTAGATGTGCACCGAACCCAGAGGCGAGCACAGCTCAAACCATGTTTTGTCTGAAAGGCCCATTATAGCAGTAGCTTTTGGCAGAAATATAGCATTTGATATTAGGGCTACAACTAACAATTATTTTCATTATCAATTAATATGCCGATTATTTTCTAAATTAATCAATCATTTGGTCCCAAATAAAATTTCAGAAAATTGGGGAAAATAATTGTCCCTTTTTGAATTGCACTAGAGTTCGTTTGTCCCGCTGGTGCGGTTCGTCAGGGCAGGTGAGAACGCGGCAATCGCACTCGGGTGCGCGCCAAAAGCAGACCAAACAAGAGTTTGATTGAAAATGTACCGAGACCACCTCTTCAAGCAGGTCTCGGTACGTTTTTAATCGAACTCTGGAGCGGTACGTCTGTGGTGAGAACGCGATCCGTACTCGAACCGCACAGACTATATATACTCCTCCAGTCTGAGCTAATGTCTCCTGTAGTCAGGTGTGTTTAGCAATCTGCGATGCAGCAGAGCAGCAAACTGTAGCAGCTTGCAGTGTTTCTATCACAGAAATGGACTGTGATCAAGCTTGCCGTCCATCACTCGCATCTCCGTGGTCATACCAGCTGCCGCTAAAATTGGAGACACCGCACAGCAGAGCGAAATCTCAGGAAGCAGAGCAGACATAGTAACGTCTCTCGCGAAACAATGTCTGATCATTTAAAAGGTCCCATGGCATGAAATTTTCACTTTATGAGGTTTTTTAACATTAATATGCGTTCCCCCAGCCTGCCTACAGTCCCCCAGTGGCTAGAAATGGCGATAGGTGTAAACCGAGCCCTGGGTATCCTGCTCTGCCTTTGAGAAAATGAAAGCTCAGATGGGCCGATCAGGAATCTTCTCCTTATGAGGTCATAAGGAGCAAGGTTACCTCCCCTTTCTCTGCTTTGCCCGCCCAGAGAATTTGGCCCACCCATGAGAGAGAGACATCATGGCTTTCAAACTAGCAAAGTTGCAGTTGGTCAAGGCCAAACCCCCCCCCTCCACCTTTCACTCACCAATTGATTTGGACCAAAGCAAACTCACTACAGGTGTGAAAACGCCCTAATTAATATCATATAAAAACAGAGAAAAGCCAGAAATCTTGATATTTGAGAGGCTGAAAACTGCATTTTAATGTCATTTTCCGTTGCATCCCTATTTGACATTATGACTAGATTAAAGAATAAAGCCCCGTTTTGCCATTTATAGGGGAGTTGTAATGTTAAATTGATTTAGTTCATATCGCAATAGCAAATTCCAAAGATTTGTTGTTGTGGGGGCCCTGAGGTAATTTGCATTATTTACACAGGCTTTTTAATTCAATTTGCATAAAAGAGAAATGCCCCTGCTCTCCTGGTGTCTCAACATCTGCTAAAAGACTGAAGAATCTAGGGCTGCAACTAACGATTATTTTCATAGTCGATTAATCTGTTGATTATTTTCTCAAGTATTCGATTAGTTGTTTGGTCTCTAAAATGTCAGAAAATGGTGAAAAATATTGATCAGTGTTTCCCAAAAGCCCAAGATGACGTCCTCTTGTTTTGTCCACTACTCAAAGATATTCAGTCACTACTTGACAGCATCAACATGCTTTTAAATAGGATTAAATGACTTCCTTACCATCCATAATACAATACTTGAGAACTTCAATGTCTATTATGTACTTTTGTGTAGTTCTTTTATTAAAATATTTTTTTTTTCCCTTTATTTGTTGGGCTTTTCCGACAGGACAGCTAGGTGAGAAAGGGGAGACAGAGGGGGAAGACATGCAGGAAATCGTCACAGGTCGGATTCGAACTGCGTCGAGGCATAAACCTCTCAGTATATGTGCGCCTGCTCTACCCACTGAACCAACCCGGCCACAAAAAAAACCCATATATACTACTATGTGTAATAATAATAATAATAATAATAATAATATAATAATAATAATAATAATAATAATAAATTAATAATATGTGTATGTATTCTACATGTGTGTGTTGTTGTGTATTAATGTGTGTGTGTGTGTGTGTACTGTGTGCTGCGTAGATGTGTGTGTGTGTGTGCACGTAATGTGCGCGTCTGTGCGTATAATGCGTGTGCTTGCGGCTGTGTTGTGTGTGCGCGTGTTTGTGTGTGTGTGCGTGTTTGTGTGTGTGTGTGTGTGTGTGTGTGCGCCTGCATGTGCGCACGTGTGTGTATGTGTGTGCACGTGTCATTATGTGTGTTTTTATTTGTGCTGTGTGAGTAATGTGCTGCGTGTGCATGTTGTGTGCTGAGGTTTGTACTCCTTCCATATATATATGCACATATGTTGCATCATTATATAATTATTTTACTATATTGTGGTAATATGTGTATGTGTGTGTGTGTATGTGTGTGTGTACTTTGTCTGTCTGTGTGTGTGTGTGTGTTGCTTATGTGTGTGTGTGTGTGTGTGTATGACGTGTGAGTGTGTGTGTGTGTGTTTTTTTTCTTGTTTTTGGTGTGTGTGTGTGTGTGTGTGTGGTGTGTGTGTGTATACTGCGTTTTGGCGAGGGGGTGGTTTTGCGCATAATTTGACGCACTATAATGGATGCCACGCTACGCCCTATACGACTATTGCTTGTACGCGCGACTAATCCATGCTATCTATCATGTTTTTTATTTTTATTACTCTCCCCTCATCGCGCATCAATGGTACTAACTATGTGACTACTACTAATCCTACTCTGTATCTTTATGCGTAGCGTTCTTTTGTTTTACGCTACTTTTCTATCGTATCTATCTATCTGCTAGCTAATTCGCTTGTCCTGCCACCGCACATTTGCATCATTGCATCTATCGTATGTGTGCACTCGCATCTACTACTTGGCTCTATTGTCCTCACGTACCTACATCCACTATACACTTATATCGCTAACTAATTCGTATCTACTTATTTCATCATGCGCATCTACCGTACTCCCACCACTACCACATACCCTCCACATATATACATATATATACACACTATATATATATATATATATATATATATATATATATATATATATATATATATATATTACATACATACATACATACATACATACATATATATACACACACACATACATATATATATATATAAAATGATAATGTAAAGGAGTTGTAAGTCACACAGTTGCAGATACATTGTGATGCTGCATCCACCAAGCGGGACAACTCCAAATCACAACGCTGCCAAGTTTACAGCCAAGTGAGAAATTAAAGCTGCGCAGTGTTCTCATGAGTGAGCCTCCTGCTTTGTGTTTCCGGAACAGAGAGAGTAAACCGTAATATGACATGAAAGAAAAAAAAATAGAAAAAAAAAAACAACTTACTTTTTGCCAGGTTTCCTGGGCCTTGTCCTCTTCTTCCTTGCTTGCATTGCGAGTACTAAAAGTAGAGAGAAAACAGTTAACACATAGCTAGCTACTTAACTCGCTGTTTTTTTTTTCTCCAAATACGACAACGTGTTGTTTCTTAAAGCTATTATGGCCATTTCGTGATTTTAGAGAAAGAGGACCCAGTATTGTGTTCCGGGGCTGCAGGTGTAAAAAAAACAAAAACATCATAGTTAAGGACTACAATAGCAACTGTGAGTAGCTAGCAGGTTGCTAAGTTAGCTGGAGTAAACGCCTCTAAAAAGCTAGTAAACCGGCCTTTGTGGTGTGTTGCCCCAATAGAAGAGGTATTTTAAGTTAACGTTAGCTGCTACAGTAACTTGGTAATTTTGACTGCCAATATCATACAGGTTTTGTCCATTATCATGCCGAGCCCTGGTAAATCTGTTTATAGTTTTGTTGAGGACAATGTGGCTTATTTTGTACTCTAACCTGGATAAAAGTTTTGGCGCATAGCTACTTGACATGATCAGATGCTAACGTTAGTCTGAGAACCTTAGCTAGAGCTAGCATACCGTGAACATACACACACACAGCAGAGCGCATGGTCCACTTTTACTTTTCATCAACGGTTACGCGGCTTGTTACAGTTGTTAAAATAACTATGACAATTAATTTGCCAGAGAAATGTCTTGAAGAAACGCGTATGTGTTTCAAGTAATATGTGTAAAAGCATTTTGTAGTAAGTTACAGCGTTACCTTTTCTTTCCATGCTGCTATCCAGTCAGGAGATACGCTGCGTTCACGAACTGTTGGAAATGTCTACTCTAAAGTAGCGCGAAAAGGAACAACTCAACAGAGTTGAGCTGTAGTGGGCGGAGTGTGTATAAACGGTTACAGCTAATGGTATTTGGGATGTATTTGCTATCATTTGGCGAATAAATTAGAACATTTGCCACATTAATATACAGTTTTCTCATATCCGTTATTTTGTCCACAGATTGCCATGGCCGTTAAGAGCTCTATATTATGTCTATGGTTAAGAGGCCCCATGGCTCTTCAAGAAGCCCAAGCGAAAATTGCTATTGGGATCCTACTGATGCCCCTTCCACCACCATCTGTGTAGCGTGTATGTAGCCTACATTGTTACCTGCATAGTACCCAAACTTGTGTGTCTAGTATTTAATTTATTTTATTTAAATTTGTATCTAGATAAATAAGCTATTTATTTGTTTTGCTTCAACTTCTCTCTCTTCAGGTTTGATCACTCATGTTGACAGATATTTTGTTCTACTTGTGATGTGCTGCCACCCAGTGGTGGCATATTGACATCCAAAACTCATAACACACTGTTACAGGTTTGAAAAATAGTAGCCTTTATTTTCTAATGGTGGTATTTACAGGTGGCGTGCTGTCTTGGTACATGTGATAAAAGCACATAGTAAAAAGATATGAACACATCTCAGGCAAAGAAAGCATAACCAATAACCAAATTAACTACTGACATTTGGATATGGAAAAATTTAAATATCCTATCTAATGTATGCAGTTGTTTTAAAACTACAAAGAATGAAGCTTCAGCATTGCCTTCAGCATCCAGTGAGTAAACTTACACTCTTTTCCATAAACATGTGCCCTGCTAAATTATTCAAATGAATGACAAGTACAGTTCTAGCATTACGCAAAAAACAACAATCAATATTAAAAGAATCACAGAATAACATCCAATCTTGATTTAACACCAAAAGAAAAAAATAATACATTAGAAAAAGCACTACATGAAAACTAGCTGTTGCAAATGAAATTGTGAAGACACTGATATTTGACATTAGCCAGAGGAACCGTGGTTATAGCTTGTATGTCACAAGGTAATTTGACTCCTAACATTTTTTCAATGTTTGTAGTACACTTCAGAACTAGGAGATTACTGTTTAGTGGTTTGTATGTCAATACAAAATGTGGACATAGTTGTAATAAATATTTTTGCTTAGATGTTTTTTGTTGAATTTATTAAAAGAATTAGGATACTTTCGAAGGGCAGTACCTAAATAATAAAGAAATGCTTGAGAATGGCTTAAAACTAAAGAAAAAAGGAACTGAAACAACTCCAGAAATAAGCAGTTGATCAAACTGATTAAAACTATATGGTTGTCCGCAACATTTTAATAATATTGTTGGCTCTGACACACAAGCTGTAACTGCGGCTTAACGGACATTTGAGATTATTGAAGATACATTTGGTTTCTGATACAGTATGCTTTCCATAAATAATAAAAAAGAACCTTAAATTCTGACAAATAATATTCTCTTTTACATTGATATACAAACAACATAACAAAAGATCATAAATACAGGACAGACTGGTGCCCCCAACATTCAATAAACATTAATAGAACTGTGTTTTTATAAATGCAATGATTAAAGTACATTGTCAGTTGGTGTTATGGTGGGAAACATCACATTTCAATAAACAAATAAGCCAAATCTGGCTTTATCATGCAAAAGTATAGATCGTGATAATGGGGACTGTAACATTCTTCTGAAACAACAGAACGGAAGTGCTAAAAGAATAATTGATATGGAGAAAATAGTAGAAACTAATGTTCAGCAGGTGAAATGGATACATAAGCTGAGTCTCTTGCAAAAAAGGGACACTGTAAGCCTTCAAATCCAACAATACGAAATATGAAGCCTTGAATTTGTAGAGGTAAATATTTTATATTCTGTCCTATCCTATACATACTTGTATTAAATCACATACTCTATCTTTGTATATGTCATTTTAGGCTAAACTCTAGTAAGAAAATTCATACTGTCAAAGGTGTCGGCTGAGGCGTGACTCACCAGTAATGACTATTACACAAATACGGTAACTGGTTTGAGTGAAGTACTTATGTACAAATACTGTTTGTCATATTTAAACAGTTTTATGTGATGATTGAAATAACATTTAATTTTAATGTGTGGAGGACTCACTGCAGTTTGAAACTCACTAAAAATATAAGGACAATTTAAAGTCTACCTTGGCGCCTTGGGATGCAGAGTAACAAAAACAGCAAAGTGGGGGACAGAAGGAACAGGATGTCAAGTCTTATCCCTGATTAAACAACGTCGCCCGGAGATGAATGATGGCAGGCACTTGAATGTCATGGGTGTGTGTGTGTGTGTGTGTGTGTTTAGAAAGTGGTGGATAGTCACAAGAGACTGATAGTCCTTAAAGAGTGTTTTTTGGAAAACAAAAAGATGGAAGAAAAGATGCCTCCTCCTCAGGATTCCATCTCATCTCCATCAAACGACGGCGGCTCGAAACTTACTACCTCCTCATAGGTTAACCCTGAGAGAAGATATATAGTGTGAGAGGTTATTTACAAATGACTTCTGAAGCAATCTATTGGATACACAACTTGCATCTACTTATTTTCTTCCCAGCAGTTATAGCAGGATATAGCCGGGGAAATCAACAATGTGCCAACTTACTCTTCCATTCCTCAATTTCCAGCTCGCGGCTTTCAAAGCTCTGGTCGTAAGGCTCCGCTTCGGGCTCGTCGTCTGGATCGTGGTACTGGGCAAAGTACGGGTGGGCCAGAGCTTCAGATGCCGTGATCCGTTTGTCTGTGTCCAGCACCAGCATTTTCTCCAGCAAGTCCACCGCTTGAACACAGCAACAAGAGAACAATGAGTATGTGAAAGGCAAAGAGGCAAGGCAAAAAAACATCCATCCAAACTTTTATCTATAATCTAATACTGCTTGATAGGTGTTTAAAACGGTTATTACATAACTGTGGTCAATATTTTTCATGGGGGATGATTTAAATTGCACAAATTTATAGTAATTGAGGATAACCCTGACCAAAAATAAAATAGAAACAGTGATTTTATGATACCACTAGAGGGACTCAGTGAGCCAGGAGTAGTGTCAGCCATAGTATGATGAAACAAGGGAACTTACCAAGAGGGTTGGCACCAATAAACACATCAGCAAAGTTCCTCTTGGGCATGTGGGGAAGTGAGTTAATGTAGTTCCTCGCCTGTAACAAAACAGCTAAACTGTAAAAGACAGCACAGTTGCAAAAGGTTGCACACTGACGTGCTACAGTTTAAAATGGAAAATCTTGACATACCTAACATTGATGTACTAATTTTGCCTAGGGCAAAAACTATTATTGATGTACATCCTTTCAGTAAGGCATGCTTCAAGCACTTTAACAACCACCCAAACCACACTCATTACACAAACATGCCCTAATTTTCATAATCAATGAAATTATTCCAGCTGGGGTGGGGAAGAGCAGGGGCTCGTAGAAAGGTGGAGGGCACGTGTCTCACCTCGTGGCTGGGCATCCTGCTTATGAGAGAGGCTGGGGGCGTCCCAGTCAGGCGCATTATCTGCTGCAGCTGGTTTATATCTATAGCTTCTGAGTCAAGGGGCATCATAACATGGAGGTCAGCATGTCAAAGAGCATGGGTGGTTAGGATAGGTTGTGTATTGAGGGTGAAAATGGGGGGGAACACACACGCAGGTTGAGGATTAAGAAGATGTAAGAGGAGGAAGACCGTTGCGGAGCTTCAATATACAGCAATCCTCGGCTGACTATAACCAAAATGAAGTATCCAGGTATTTACAGAGATTGATGGACGCTGTAACCCTGCGCTGCACTAGAGGCTCATAGTACATGCTAGAAAGAAGTGGGAATCAAAGCGGTGTGCTAAAGGGCAAATGAAGCCACTAAGAAAAAACACAATTTCAGGGCAAAACAGGTGCGGCTTTAGTAGCAATACAAAGTAGTAAAGTAGACTGTTACTGTTGCCAAAGCAACACAAACACAGGCAGCCCAACAGAACTGGGCGGGATGGTACATGACACTCACAGACTCCGAAGAGATTTTCATCAAGAGCTCGGGCCCTGGAGTTCCGACGAGCATCATAATAAGCTTCAACTGATCAATGTCTACCACACTCACATGAAGGAAAACAGGAGGGACGGAGGGTGTTGGATAAGGAGAGAGGGGTGAGAGTCACAGCTGTCATTGGTGAAGAAAATTGTCTTTCATTCAATCAAAAGTAAGAGAATTAAAAAATAGTCAACAACTCAAATGAACTCAACTCATATGTGTACTGTGTCACACACTGTGATGCATAATTGATAGTTACTGATTACAACATTTGGAAGTTGAATAAAGACAGAAAGAACAAGAATCCAAAACTCCCAAGCTCATAACCACTATATCATTTATTACTAAGGGTTAGCTTGTTCTGTTTTATCAGGCAAAACTAAGGCTCTTTCTTTATTGCATGCCATGCAAGATTAGGTAATTTTGCAAGTTTCCAGGCAAGAAAAAAAAAAAGGAAAAAGGCAAGCAAGTAGGGCTGCAACTAATGATCATTTTCATTTTCGATCTGCCGATTATCATTAGTTTCCGCATTTGAACTATGAAATGTCAACAAATAAAAAGTAAAAATAAAAACAAACCTGACGATGCATTTTTGCTTTAAAAAAAATAAATAAAAAAACGATGGGCTAATTCATTAATCTGATTAATCCAATCGTTGTTGCTTAGACAAGCAAGACACACCAAAAATATAAGCAAACAGGCTAAAGTACATTTTTAAAGTCCCTGAACTGTTTGAAGCGATCTACTATACCAAACAAAACCAGATTTGATATTTAAATTTGAGAATATCAGCAATCTTTAGTGAATTAATATACGTGTGACTTTGTTCCTTGATTGTGTTTGGATCAAGCTCCTGCGCACACGCACACGCACACAAAATGGCTTGATTGAACATTCACAGCAGGAATCACAAACATAATATGCAAAAGCAAGCCTGTGCTTTTGATCTGAAAGAGCACCATGATCTCAGTAGTGTGTGCCAACATCTGTATTTAAGTAAGTGTGTGTGTGTGTGTGTGTGTGTGTGTGTGTGTGTGTGTACACAGTGTCTTCCGGTGTGTTTTTGTATTCAACATTGTTATGTTCTGCTGCTGTGCATGGGAAGCTTTGTGGGAGGGAAACAGGAAGGTGTACTGTATTTTGAAGAAGCAGTGGAGACAACAGTGGGCAGCGCTGAGTCATAGACTGCAGGGGCTTCTTAACTCCCATAACATGCATGCACGCACACATGCACACAAGCTTCCTTGACTATTCTGGCATGCAGCTCACAAAAGTCAATACTCAGCAAGTAGAGTATAGATACAATTTTGTGTGTGTGTGTGTGTGTGTATGAAACAATGTGGTGTTAGCAACAAAGCAATAACTAGTGTGAGAACCTTAAATGCAGGGAACAATACATATACACAAAAGAAGCATATGCATCCATCCACTACCTCTTCCAGATTTACCAAAGACCTACAGTTCAGGTTGACTACCAAGGAGCCATTTTATTTTGCATGGTGATGCCAACGGTGGAAGGATACGGTCTGTGCCAGGGAAGAGCGTCTGTCCAGTAAGTAGTTCAGCCATGATGCAGCCCACCGACCAGATATCCACTATTACATGTAATGAAGAAAAACATGCAGCATAGTGAATACTTTAGAATATGAAACAACTTTGTCCGTTTAAAAAATTCAGCATCCCTTACATTACATTTCCCCAAGCTCAAACTTTTCAAAAGCCTAATGCAGACCAATGAGGCTTCCCATTGGACTCATATGTGGATTTAACAATAAGTTGTATCATTTGTAATGTTCAATACAAGGGTCTTCAATACTTGTGGCGAATTCAACAAATTCAGCATTGATCTTTTTTTCAGAATTTCTTTAACATGCAGTGTTGTCATTGTTAAGCAGACATTTCTGTTTTTGTCACTGTCTGATCACATCTGGTTAATTTCCATGGTACTGTACATCTGCTGCCAAACCACAAAATGGAGCCGAACTCCTTTGTTTTATGCAAAGATCTTTGCATTTACATTTAGTGCAAAATGCTACACTTTCTATCTGGATGTATCATATTCTAAAAAATTATAAAGTGGAGCAAAAACATTATCTGTCATCAGTGTCATACAACTGAAAAGGCAATTCATCTATTTACCATTTATACCAACACCACAAAGTCATGCAAGACAACTGCTTTGGCTGGTGTTGCACCTTAAAAAAATAGAAAAGCTAGTTTTTCTATAAATCGGCCTCATCATTTGTGTAACAAAGTCTTAACAAGCGACGCTTCAGAAGAAACAGCTACATATACCTGGGGAAAGTATGTTTTTTCCCCCTATAAATAGCAATGTATAGTGCAGACAACAAAAACTTTCTTTTCATTATTTAATTTGTGAATTATGATAACCCCTAAACAGAGATGTCAGCAAGCTATTTCAATACAAGCTATTTCAATTGTGTGAAATTTGCACGTCATGTTACTATGGGTGTGACGAGACACTCAGCCGTTACAAGACAATACAAGATATTGGGTTCACGAGATCGAGACGAGACAAGATTTTAACACTATTTTAAAGAAAACTTCAATGACGAAATATGAGAAAAAAAAAGGTCTTTTATTCAGTCGAAAGTCACAAAATGAAAAACGAGCATGGTGAAAGGTTTTGCCACAAACTCAAATGGCTTCTCTCCTGTATAACTAACCTCTTCAGACCTAATTACTGCGGCGTGAACTTATTGAAGCTGTGTGTGACCTTCTAACTGAGCTACTTTAGTTTTCTCAAATAAAACATAAAAATAGAAAAAAAAAATTACCATTTTACAAATAGTTACAAATAGTAATTCACCAATTACTATTTTTTTTGGTATTACAGTGCTTTGATGATTTAAGAACAAAAAGTACAGCTTTATGCAATCTACCCTGTTATGATGAAACAGAACCTGGTAATAACATGCTCATTAATGATCACAAACAGCAATATAACCTTTTTTTGTCTTATTTTTTAAAGTGCAAACCACAATCAAACTACAAACAGAGACTGACCAATTTTTTTCTTCAAGCATGATACACTGCTCAGCCTAACATATGGTCACATTTCACAGTGATTACGTTCTAAATCACTAATAAATAACCATCAAACACTCAACAGATGACTTTTTCGGAGACAGATGCTCTTTCCTCCTGCTTTGCATTTCATTAATTGCAGCAGTAAACAAGGACGTAGCTACTCTAGTATCGATTTATAACCATTTTAAGAAGAGGTGAGAACATTTCTCTTTGTTTGATATCATTAAAAGTAAAGTTAGGCTTTACTGTCTGCTTCCTGACTTTTCTCTCTGGAGAAAAAAAAAAAAGAGAGATTTGTGCAAGCCATCAGCCCCACTGGACTGCAGGCTGCTTACATTCAGTTGTGGCCCAAAGCATTATGATTAAATCTCTGTGTACCTGTCATGTTGTAGTGCATCCAGTTGAGCATGATCTCTGGGGCTCGGTACCACCGGGTGGCTACGTAGCCCGTCATCTCATCATCTGTGTGCCGTGCCAAACCAAAATCCAGGATCTGAGGGACAAAGTTGTTTGATGAACTCCCCATGATCAGCTAAATCCTATACGGTGAACTTTGTTTCAAGATGACCATTTCTCACCTTGAGCTCACAGTCTTCATTCACAGCCAAATTACTGGGCTTCAAGTCCTGGGGAGAAAAGAGGGGCACGAAGGAAAAGTCAAGACAGGATACAGAAGCAAATCACAGGTATCCTGCTAACCGCCTTTCCCGGTTTAACCCAACACCATATAGGGCAGCTGATGTGGCATTCATTGTTTTGGCCTTTGTAACTTCAGGACGTTAAGCCATGTAAGAGAATCTATCAGACTTCATAACTAAAGTGTATAAAAAGGACATTAAACATATCATCATAACTTACTCTGTGGATGATATCTGCAGAATGGATGTACTGTGGGGGAAAGAACAATAATAATGATGGTTAAGCGTATATTACACTCAATTTGAACACAGCACCACTGACAGCGTATTTAATTTGCTATTTTTGTACCTAAATCATAGTTTACTGTTTGTGTATGTGTGTAACCACATGTCGCAGCTACAGTTACCATACTACTGTTCTGCCAACCATTTTCGTACTACTTTTTGTGCTACATTTTAAATCTATAATGGAGAATTCGTTGAGCGGAGTTCTTGTGTTACGCTGGGAGCTTCACTGACCTTTAAGCCTCTGAGAATCTGGTAGATGAGGAACTGGACGTGGTCATCAGTCAGCTTTTGACACTTAACGATGTTGTTGAGGTCTGCACCCATTAGGTGGGTCACCAAGTACCTGCAAATCATACAGCACAGCCGGTGAGATGTGATCTCTAAATGTCTGCACATCTGTCTTAGTCTTCTGCACCTTTCTTTTTTTGGTATCTTCCTCAGCTTTCTTTAATTCATTTTCATTGGTTTTCATACCATCATTGCTTATTGTGTTGTCATAGCTGATGAAGTGCTTTGTAACTTTATTGTGAAAAAAATGCTGTTAAAATCACTTTACTTTCTACAACAAAGACATATGAAACACCGACTTTATTTACAAGTTGTTTACTATTCTGTGTAACTTTGCCAAAAATTGAAGAAAAGCCAGTGGTTCATGCATAATTCATACACTTTAAGAAAGGATGGGGGACTGATATGAAGAGTTGGCAACGGAAAATGTGTGACTGTTTCACTTATCTTTTTTTGATAGTGAAATATTTATACAGCCAACAGATCAGCTGAAGAAGGCCAAATATAATAAAAGTGCATGTGAAGTTATTGCATTGTACATCTGACCTCATTATGCAAGAGACCAGTTGTTGGCTGGCCTGTGAACATGTTAATGCATCTACTGCTCTTGCAGTGCGATGGAAAGATGAGGTTTCACAGTTGCGCTTGTCTTTTTTATTCTACTGGTCACGTGAAAGAGAAGTGTCACATCTTTATGCTGCAACTTCAGTGCTGGGTGTCTATTGTGTGTAGCTTCATCTCACATTTCCACAAATGTGCAACCTTCCGATGACACCACACCATGCCGAGAATTCAAGGGCACTGATTGAGTATTCTGCACACACGCACACGCAGACACAGACACACACACAGACACACACACAGACACGACAACACACACACACAAAACACACACACACACACACACACACACACACACACACACACACACACACACACACACACACACACACACACAGTAACCCCAGAGACTGCCAGATGGCTGTTACCATGGAGACTAGCTGTGGTGCACAAGTTCATCCAAAACAATCACCTTAGTAAAACCTGCCACGTGCTGGACTCACATGAAGTTATGAGCTGCAAGGTTATGATTCATTTGTAACTCTACTTTTGCCATCGTGTTGATCTTGCAATGGTCTGCTGATATGAAGGGTTTCATTGTGTGAGAATGAGGAAAGAAAGAGCTTAAGACAGAGGGGAGGCAGGGAAAGACACAAACACCAAAGAGACAAAGGCAGAGGAAAAACTAAAAGCCAGGAGTAAAGGGATGAGAAAAAAATGTGACTTACACATCATTGAACTCCTCTAAGCTTGTTGCTGGTGTGAAAACATCTAATAGACCAATCACCTGATGGCAAAAAAAGAGAGGTCAAAAGGTCAGAAAACAGCTGTAGAAAAATGTTTTTGTGACAGAGATTTCAAATGAACAAAAAGGCAGGTTTCATTTAGTGTTTGATAAACAACCATTTGATAAATTGGAGTATCAGCATGCATGCTTTTAATGCAACAATATGTTTGACAACAAACTGACAATAACTATGACATTTCTACCATTTCCAGAGATATGATATGATATGATATGTACAGTATGTTATTATTCTGTTCTGCAATATCTGAAGTTTAATTTTATTAAGTCAAACAAGCAGGCAAGTCTTGCCTTGTTACACTACTCCAGTTACAAGGACTCATGTTAGATTTTATGTATAGTGACGTACACTAGGTTATCGTCGACTCTGTTTTGGTTACTGTGTGGTTTAGTTACACAAACGGGGCTGATAACAACCACAACAGATATTATTTCAGAGGAAGCAGCGAACATTATCCTGTGAAGATTGTCCATCACGCTGTCACGACAGGCACCAGCAGTGTTATAAGATGCGTCTAAGTGTGAACAAAGGAAAATATACATTTAACACACTTAAAAAAGGCACAAAAGCAATGCCTCATATAGGATTGGGTTACATTTAATTGGTTTGACATGCTTGTTCCAACAACAGCAAGTTGTTTCTAATAGCTTTGAAATGTTTAGTGCGTTTTGTTTGTTTTCATTCATTAACATTAAGATTGCTTTAATTAGATGTGTTAAACATGCCTTTTAGTTGGTGAACATGCCATTTGCAAGATCTTTTCTACTACAATGGATAAGTGAGTTTGTGACTGCGTGACAGGAAAACCAAAAAGAATGTGTGACAGTGACAAAGGATGATAGACGTTGATATTATGTGCACATAAACCTATTTTTAGGTTTCAACACAGCAAAAAAGAGAGATCAAGAGAACAGAGACAGGAAGCACATTAGAGGATAATCACATGTGTATCTATTACAGTACATATACAGTATATGCACACATTAATGCGTACACATGCATCCTAGCACACTGTAATAACACAAGAGCAGCCCACCCACACAGGGCACAAAACCACAGCTGATTGGTGGGCCGGAGCCACAACAAACAGCTGATTGGTCCACACAGGCTTTCCAAAATCGAAACCCAGGGAGTCTCCTGGCAACAGCGTGAGCACAACACAGAATCCCTCTGTGTAAAGCATAGGTAGGTAGGTATTACAATGCTTTGATGATTTAAGAACAAAAAGCACAGCTTTATGCAATCTACCCTGTTATGATGAAACAGAACCTGGTAATAACATGCTCATTAATGATCACAAACAGCAATATAACCTTTTAAATTAGATGTCTGGACCACCACATTCACATCAAAATGTATTTTATTTTGAATATGTTGTGCAGGTCACTTTTTTTTACTGACATGTGTATACATCATTGATCAACATTTTGTATTTGGCACAGTAATATAGGCACTGATTCTGTATAATCCTAAATAATCTTAGACTAGTAAACCCATGTAAAACCAAATGAATGCCTGAGGTATTTTACCAGTAGTGCCAATGCAACATTCAACACTAATTCCTAAACTGCTTAACAAGAGAGTCCAAGCTATTGTGTAGCAAGGAAATAAAACAGGATCCAGGAAAATAAATGTGTGAAAGCGATGCAAAATAATGTTCATATAAAATTATAATAAATTGCATGAAATGGGCTTTCATTTCACCATGGGATCTGCTGTACTGTTGGTCTTAAACTGCTGTTGAGACTTTTTCGAGCTGCAGTTTCTTTTTTCCTCTGTGTGCGCGTGTCATCTAAAACTGTTGACGATACTGGAGAAAGCACCAGTCCACCCTGTCACTCATCAGTGAGCTCTCAACAAGCTATTTCTACCCATTACAATGGCCAACAGAAAACTATTGAGTCAACTCTTTACAATGTAAAATTCCCCACTTTTCCCCTACAAAGAGCACAGCACCAACAGAAACGTCTAGTCTTACTAACACACTCATACCATTCACCAGTGGACCTGTGAAGCCCATCACCTGCACTTCAGCCTGAGATATCGTAACCACTGCGGTTACATAACACAAGAGGATCCACACTATTTGGTCAACGTGTTAGATGGATGCACCAACAGCACACAGGAAGTAGGAGCTGTGTTTGTCTTTTGTGTGTGGGAAAGTGTCTGCAAGTGTGGTACCTACCTACACATAAACACAGAAAACCAAAACACAAGCAGAGATTGCAGGAAGGGAAGTAAAGTCACTGCCCTAAAGTATTAAAGTAAAAAGGCATGAGCCAAAATTGCTGCATCGTCAAAATGAGATGACAGGAACAGACACCACAGAATGCGATGGTACTGCAGCTGTAAACTGGTTTGGCGACTCACGGCTCACTAAGCAGCGGAGCACAACATGCTTTGCATCACTTACAGGACATCACACTGACCACAGTCCCCCTTGCTTGCAGCCAGTGTGCTTGTGTGCGTTTATGCTGTCACTAGGTTTGGGTATCGTTTGGGTTTTTTTCGATTCCGGTGCTAAATCGATACTTTTAAAACGGTGCCGGTGCCTAAACGGTGCCTGAACTGGTACTTTTCAAAAAAGAAGAAAAAACAACAGTCAGTGACTTGTTTATTGCTAAGGCCATGGTCAAAATTAAAGATTTAATAATAATGTAATAACTATAACAATAACAATAACTTATTTCACCAGTATATTGCTGTTGAACCCCAGATGGGAAAAGGGTATTTTACAATTACTGTGAATGCACCACGAGGCTACCTGTTTTAAGTGAATGCACCATCTGTGTTGTTTAATTCCGACAATGGCAGCTGCAAGTGAACGCACCGTCTGTGTTGTTTAATTCCGACGACGGCAGCTGCAAGTGAACGCACCGTCTGTGTTTAATTCCGACCATATAAACATACTGTATATCTATGAATTCCGACAACGGCAGCTGCTGCGCTGCAGAGCAGACTGTTAAATCCCGCTGTTGAAGTCCTCCACAGTGAAATACAGTCACACTTTACACTGTTTAACGTTAGCTGTCAGCATTTTACCGGTGTTTAATCCCGCTGCTAGCTAAAGGTAGGCTAACGTTACATGCTGTCAGTTGTAGTGTAAAGTCAAGCACCGAAATGAGGCACCGAAACTTTCGTTCTTATTCGGTCTCGTTACTACCGTTTACGTCGGCACCGGTTCCCTATGGGCACCGAGTTTCGGTACCCAACCCTAGCTGTCACACATAAAACTAAAAAGTTGTTGCCATTTCATAAATCCGCCTATACTGTTTTTATGCCTGGCAAGCACGCCGTATGTGTATACCATGTGTAGATCACATTACAGTGCCTTCAAATGGAGTTGTGTTCCTTCTTCACATAAGAAGTCTATGTGAACAGAAACTGGAACCTTTCTGACACTCCCTTGCAAAAATGTTACAAAATCTTGAGCTGAACAGCTTGAGCTCTGCCATTACAGGTGTTTCTCAGTTGTGGTTTCCAGTTTTAGCTCCCTATCAACTCCTAATTCACGTGGGTCTCCACACACATAGCTACAGTCCTGAGGGCAGATCTAAATGAACTGAAGCAATCATTATAAGCTACAAATCAACAAGGATACAGACAGCATGACAATGTAACCAGTGGTGAACAGTGCCTGTTTCTGCACGTTAGCACTCGCTGTGCAAACCTCACGTACACACATATGCAATCCTTGCTTAAGGGCATATCTACAGAACAATGCATACTGTGGACACACGCGCAAGCACGCACGCAAGCACGCACACACGCACGCACACACACACACACACGAGCCAAGCCCTGGCCAGAGAGTTAAGGCCAGGCGGTGGAGGTGAGGGTGAGACGGTTGCAGGCGACTTACATTCTCGTGCTTCATGTGTTTGAGCAGCCGCAGCTCTCTGTAGGTTCTCTTTGCGTGGATGATGGACTGGAAGGGTCTGGACAACTTCTTAACTGCTATCTTCAGGCCTGTCTTCACGTCATACACCGAACTGAAAGAGTACACAGATTGTAAAAACAAATTACATCAGGCTAATAATTGCCCAATCAAAACCTAAAACATTTCCCTTCATTTAACAGAGGATGAGATGTTTCACTACTGGACTGCGTAGGTTGCCTTAACCGAGTAAACAAAGCAAATAATTGCAGAACACCTTGGTCAGGTTTTGCTTCTTATTGTACTCGGCAGCCGAAGGCTGTATGGGGGAACATGACTGAACATGTTGTCAAATATAAGCTGCATTGCGGACAACACAAGAGTGTTAAAACCCACATTTGGTTTACTGGAAAGATAATGAATTGAGAACATGTTTGTCAGTGAATAATCTTGTTTACATCTTCCAGGGGATTGGTACCATAAATGTAACCTAAACAGTTTGGCTTAACACATGATGCCCAGGGCCCACTTGACACTGGCCATTATTACAGCTCCATTTGATCATGTATTATTCTTAACTCTTTGTAAACACGACATTAACTGCTGGCTACAACAAGTGTGTTTGTAGAACCAATCAATCAAAACATCATTATACTTCATATATTATACTAAATTATATACATTATACGTTATTTACTTGGGGGTGGCTTGGCTTGGGAACCAGAAGGTTGCAGGTTCAAGTCCCTGTGAGGACCAACTACAGACTGCGGAGTGGTGGCTGGAGAGGTGCCAGTTCACCTACTGGGCACTGTCAACTGTCAACAGCCCCCTCACTCAGACATCTTTCCATTACTGCATGTATATGTCCTGGGCATGTGTGTGTATTTTGGCCCTGTGTGTAATAACCTAATAACTAACAGAGAGAAAAATGTAATTTCCCCATGCAGGATCATTAACGTATGTCTTAATCTTATAAGAATGTGTTTCTATAACAAGAACGTAACAATTGAGGTATTACAAAATATTTCATGGAACAGAAACAAACAAACTAAATAACTGTCAACGGTGCAAATGCAACAGTCAATTCTAATATATGTTAACTAAGTTACTGTATGTCTAAGTTAACTTAAAATCAGCACCTCCCCTTCTGATGGAAAGGTCCATGTTGAGTGTGCATGGCTGTGTTTGCTTTAGTTATCATTCATCCTTTTATAATTACTTTATTCATTTTATTGTAATGATACTAATCTAACTGAATACATAATTGCCAATGTGGAGGCAGAGTGAAAGGAAAAAAAAGAAAAATAACAGGTGTGGCAAAAAGAGTCAAAGGAAGTGTAGCATAATTACTGGAATTGTTAGGTCTTTGAAAATTATAGAGTGTGGTCTAAACCTAGTTTATCTGTAAAGTGTCCTGAGATAACTCTTGTTAGGATTTGATACTATAAATGAAATTGAATTGAATTGAATAAAAGCTAAGACTGAAAGTGCTCGGTTTCTATTGCTGTAACATTAGCAAGCCATGTTAAGCAAGCCCGGTTACTAAAAACAGTACAATATATTCTAAGGATAGTAACCATTTATTTGCCAGGATATAGGATTGATTGAACATTAATTGTCCACAGACAGACAGACATTTTGAGAGTGGTGGAAAGAGAGACAGATGGGCCTTGCCTCCCCAAGGAATCGTGACACTGCTGCATTTCCTGCATCGGTAAGGGAACACAACCCACTCACAGTACAATAAACCACATTCCTTCCAGGTCAATCACTTGCATCACAAATGGATGATTGCAAAATCAAGACGAAACAAATCTGTGCTCAGTTTGTGCCGAAAAGTTTTGTTTCCTCTGCTTGTGGTCTAAGCACGTGGGGGGTGAAAAATGTAAATGAGGGTTTTTCATCAAACAGTTTTTGCAAACTACCGGATACACAAAATAAATCCAGAGGACCTGCAGGGAGTGGTTAAAACTTGTTCACATATTGGTGCAAGCTACTTAAACTACCTGAACTACAGACCCAGTCTCCGCTGCACTGTGGCCTTTCAGTTCAAGGCCATGTCAACAACACTGTGTTAAGGGAAGAGATCAGAGTCATTTCCTCTGGACATATTGCACAAACTAATTGAGAGATTTGAGCTGTCGACCTATCGACCGCACATGACTGGGAATTTAGCATATGCACCTGTGTTTCAGTGTACAATGCGACCAATAGTTGCATTAAATCAAATCTGCGTTGGTGCACAGTTAAGTTATGGCCCTTAGTGCTGCACATTCATAATAAGAACAGTAAGATAAGCAGTGTGTTTTTCCAGTAAGTTGGAGATAATCTCCCACACCCACTGCACCCTATGTTCCAGGCTTGCAGAACAACTGGTATATGTGTCACTTGGGGAGGGAAAACCCATAGTCAGTAAACACAGAGTATACCAAAGCTACACGCTACACGCACAACACACACACACACTTTAAAAACTGCTGCTAATCTGCAGGACAAACAAGATGGGTCTAAACATACACTATCCAATTAGTCTGTAATAAATGGAAGTGCAATAATAAATGGCCATAAAAATGTGGGCTGTAAAAGGAGCAGAGTTATGAGACCGGGAGCACGGGGAAGGAGTGATCGTCAGCAGTATGTTGACTAAATGACAGACCGAGTGAGCAGACAGGCAAATGTGTACTTGAAATGACTAGCGGAGATGTCTGTAGTTAGTGTCATGTCCTTCCTCTTGCCATCACCTCACTTGAAAAATTAGGTTCACAAGAGATTAAAGAGACCAAAGGATAAAAGCTATCACATAATGCCCCACTCTTGGAGCATAAACTTCTACACCAGAGTCACCAGAACAGCGATGCATTTGTTGTGCAGCTTAAATTAACTGGTGCATTCATGACATTTTTCTCTACCTTGTCTAAACTGCACATATACGCATGTATATATAAGATTGCTTATCAGAGTCTGACATGTGGATGTATTCTTGCTGATGAACATGGCTGGCACAAGCATATACTGTACATGTTAACACTACAACATGCTCTATACCTTCTTTTTTTAAAACCTCTGTATACAAATTATTGATACTATCAGCATAAAATCTGATGTCAAAGTCAGCACCATATTGGAAGCATATACTGACAAAAATGTTGAAGACCAGCACTACAGGGAGAAAATATAACCAAATTATTATTCCTTCAGCACATATTTCAAGTTGTTCATGACTGAATTAAAAAACATTTGAGCATAGATACACATATCTGTGCTGTGCTCGCTTTTTAAAGCCAACTTGATTATAAATTGCGAAGAGAAATAAAATTAAATCCGTCCATACAAATGCGCTCAGTCATCAGGGAAAGCAGGTATACGGGCCTGTAGTTATTAAGACTTGTTTTTTAATCTGTTTATGGTTATGACAGGAACTAACAAGTGTGAGATGACAGTCGGAAAGAACATTGTGGACTCAAAAGCAACATAAGTGGGGAGAAGGGGAACGAGTTTTTAATGAGTTTTTAGATGTCAAGCAGTAATCAGTTCCACGTTCCCTGTCGTCATCTAGCTTTCCTGTAGCTAGGGGACATGTAATCAGAGCTCACTATCACGATGCACTTTAATCTTTAACAGTAAACGTTTTGTTATGCACACAGTGACCTAAGGCACACTTATGCTTCTGATATAGCTTGATTTCACCCGTTCCACTCACACAATACTAAAGGCAAATGGGTTTTAATGCGGACCTTTTTATCAATGTACACATGGCAAGCATAATGATCATTAATCTGGCTCTGTTTAAAGAACCACACATACTGTGATTATGGCCTTAGTGAAAGTAACATAAAATGGATAAGATGTTTACAGGGCAGTAGCAATAATGTCAGTATTTACATAATCCATCTTTAATTAAATCATAGGGAACCTCATCATTTTCCGATCTGGTCTGCTATATTAAAAAAGATTTTATGGAGAAATGCAATCATTTCAATCAATTTGAGGCCTCAATCATAATGAAAGTCATTTTTTAATTTTAAAATGTCTATTGCCCAAGTCATCCAGTTTACTGTTAAAGCACAAAGAAATACAGTTGTTCAGTTTACAGGCTGAAAAAGTGGAATTTACTCAATTTAATTGCAAAACGATGTGTCTTTTACGCATCTCAGCACCCATGATGTCTGCATGCCAAAGACGTTTTGAGCCTGATCTAAAGCCTTATCCGTAATTTTGTACCAAAATTAATGGTTTTACTCTTCTGACATCACCAATGCATTCAGTCATGCAACTCACATGACTAAATGCTGGAGCTAAAGTCATGTCAAATTGCTGGTTTTAAACTTAAGCCTTCTTTTTGTTTGGAGAGCTGACAAGTCAGTGCACATTTCCCTAAGGTTAAAACCAAGTGCGTCAGCACCTTCTCAACACATTAGCTTCATCATACAATCTTTTCTTAATCAGCAAAATACCTAATGCTGTATATTGTCTGTAAAGACAAAGTAACAAGGCTGTTATTGGACATAATGCAATAAACACACCTGTGAAAGCTGGCAAATATAACAAAAGAAGGAAATTACATTTGACCTAAATATATTTTAAAAGGAACACGCCAACTTATTGGGACTTTGTCTTATTCACCGTATCCCCCAGAGTTAGATAAGTCCACCCTTATCTCCATGTATGTCGTAACTGTCTGACGTCCCCACCGCTATCCTCGCTTAGCCCAACTAGCCTACTGCTCCAAATAAGTGACAAAATAACGCCAGCATTTTCCTATTTACATGTTGTGATTTGTATAGTCACAGCATGTACAAATAACAACATCACTATATTTTCAGAAAAGCAAAGCTCTGCTACTCTCTGCTCCTCACCACGGGGCTTCTCAGGTGCTGCAAGCAGTAGCAGAAGTAGCAGTGCTTCGTCTTTCTGAGAATATAGTTCCCAGTATTATCGTGTGATTAGAAGGCGGCGTTTTTATATGATCTTGTTATTTGTACACGCGGCACGTACTATACAAATCACAAGCTATAAATAGGAAGGAATGGTGTTATTTTATCACTTTTTGGGGGCAGTAGGCGTCAGAGCAAACCGTTACCCCCAGGATCTGGGCCGTATGCGAGGGCTAGCGGCGATAGCGTCGAACAGATTCTATATACGCACGGAGATGAGAAGGGTATGTATAGACTTATCTAACTCTGGGAAAATGAATAAGACAAAGTCACAATAATAAATAATATATATATATATATATATATATATATATATATATATATATATATATACATATATATATATATACATATATACATACATACATACATACATACATACATACATACATACATACATACATACATACATACATACATACATACATATATACACACACACACACACACACACACACACACACACACACACACACACACACACACACACACACACACACACACACACACACATATATATATATATATATATATATATACACACACACACACACACACACACACATAATGTTCAGCAACAAATGTTTTACTAGTCTGTGCATAGTTTATGCTATGTGTTAAAGGCTGGGGAATTATTGTTATGATTTCATCAAACCCTAAAATACTAATGTAGCCATGATTCAATTTCTTGCCCTAAGCTTAAACTGAGAAATTGATTTAATATGCATAAATTCGTTTCTTTTCAGCTGAGAAACCTAGACTGAACAACACAAAGCACTCAGCGCACAGTCCATACTGTAATCCCAGCCAGTGGCATTCTCTGTAAACGCTTTCTATCCACAGTCAACCTGGATTGCCTCCAAAATTTGGCATTTAGAAAACAGAACAAAAGGTCAGAAATGAGGAGAAAGTATTAGTGTTTTTCTTGTCAGAAGTCTTGTATCTTGTATCTGAGTGATAGGTTGATGAGGAAAATAATTGAAACCCCCACAAATGTATGCTTTCCATATTTAAAAGTTGGGTACTAATTCCAGCCGAGAGCCCAAGGAACGTCATGGCAGCAACAACAAAGTCCAGTTGACCCAACAGAAGGGACATGCTGGAGTAGGTGCTGTGAGGTTATTTATACATTTCAGATACCTTCTGAAGGGTTTTAATAACACCCTGCTGTTTGGACCACTGTGCATGCAAAATGTATAGTAATTATTGTATTCTAAAAGGCTTTGTGATCATATGATGTTTGGGGATGGATAGGATAGGTTGACAACTCCATCAAATACCGAGTAAAACACAGGAATTTCCTCGATGACTACTTCCAAGTAGCAGTGACAGAAAGAATGAGACAATTGGTCTTTTTTGTATGGGTGGGAATCTTTGAGAATCCTACGATTCGGTTAGGCAGTTAAGCTAACTGGTCACGATGAAGGTCACTTCCTAGCCAGAAGCAGCTTTTTTAATTTATTTTAAAAAGTTACTCGTATTAACTTGAAATCATGCTACAGTCTTTTGTCTGTATGAGAATAAAATTAAATGTGATTTACGGACCAACATTGGGGATAAAATGGACATGATCTCTGTGACATCACCCATAAATTTAGATTTTTTAAGATAATACAGACACCAAATGTTTCTCTTTTTTCTTCATCAGGTGGTTGTCCCAGCTTACACTGAAAGTAGAAGGAAGGGTCTAACAGTATGACCCTTCTCTTCTAGGTCAAATTGAACAGGTGAGGAGCAGTTGGGCTCATGATTCTGACTGTCATCCCTTGCAGGATTCTAAAAATCTAACTATTTTCTAGAAATGGCCCGATACCATTTTTTGCTTCCCGATACCGATTCCGATACCTGAACTTGCGTATCGGCCGATACCGAGTACCGATCCGATACCAATGTGTCATATATTTTAACAACTGTATACTACTATCCCTGTATGGATATGATTTATATCTTTTTTGTCAATCTGGCTCAGGTTAAACTCTTTGTGAAACATTAACAAACACAAACAATGAATGCCACAGAACTTTCTTTTATTATCCAGTTTGACAGTCAGTTATAACGGAAAAAGAACATAAATAAACTACTTTAACGTAGATTTTCTTCAGGGCTTTATTACGCAGTATCGGATCGGTGCATAAACTCCAATACTTTCCGATACCGATATTAGCGTTATAGGCAGTATCGGAACATCTCTACTATTTTCCATACTGCACTGTGTGCTCTTGGGCTGAGTTTTGCTTTTTCTGTTCAGTTAACATATCTTTATTAACAACAAACTCGATTTTTGGCATTTGTGTATCGATACAGAATTGTACAGGGAAAGATTCGTGATTCTAATGTGAATCGATTATTTCCCCCACCCCTACTTTTTTGCACAAACTGTGGAGCACCAAGGTAAGGTAAACCACACTATTTTCACTTACAGCAGTGCAGGTTATTAATACAAATCACAGTAATTAGTCTTACAATTCTATAATGAAGTAAGAGGCTGTATACATTCTTGCCTTACATGTGCATTGGCAGATGTATGCCCAGTATAAAGTCATAGTACACCCTTCATTCACCACTAATAACTGCAAAACCCACACATACTCAACAGTTGAAGGTGTGGAAGTAGGGTCAAAACCAACAGTACAAGTTAAAATTACGGCACGATGCCATCAATGACTTTGTGATGACAAAAAGGCGTCACAGCTGAGGCCACTACCTAACCTCGGGACTGTGAGTCATGGGTGTACCACAACGGGAGAAAGGATGACATCATTCTAGAGTCATCATCGTCGTCGGATGGGCTCCTGTAGAAAGCACTCACTGTGCACGAGGGGGCCTACTTTCTGAAAACCACGTGACCTTCTGGTACTCTGCAGGCTGCACCCAACTGGAAAATGCATAATGCGTGCTATGTGCGGATGTGTAAAGTACCAGGTTGTACGTACAGGACGACAATAGTATTGTAGTGGAAGGCGATTATTTCGCTTGGTGCATGGACAGCAATTTTCAGCCTTCTTCAGAAGATCTGATAAACGATTAAAAAGCAGTCCGTCGGCATGTTTAACACTGGGGATCTAGTACAACTTGATCCTGCAGACGTCAGTGTGCTTACTGGAAATTAACGCTACATACAGGTGTTTACAGGACAAGACAGCAAAGCAAAAATGTGCACAACAAATATAATCCCCACCCGCCGGATAAATGCTACAGGCACTCTGAAGCGTGCACGACGTTCATAACAGTAGTATGAAAATGTAAACAAACGGCATAACTGATATTTTCCCCTTTCTTCCACTGGCACCCTTTACAGACTGATAAGCAGCCCGTGGAGAGGCAACTCTGACGGGCCTCTGTAGGTGGTGGGAACCCGTTTGGCCGTTGTGCAATAGTGATGTGTGCTCTCGATAGTGCTCTGCAACAACTGCTTACCATACGGATCCGTAAGCACCGGAGCCGACGGGAGACAAGTTCTGGTACCGCTCCGGGACCTCCCACACGGTTTTGTTGAGCTCCTGTCTGTAGAAAGTGGGTCTCTCCTTCTGCGACATTCCTGCGGATTTACCAGCCGCGCAGCGACAAAACAAGCCAGCGGAAACTTCTGCCCTCTCTCCTCTCCTCCCCGTGTGGCACGACGTGCTGCTCCCGAAACCAAAAACGGAGAAGGTCCTCAATCACTCAAACTTCAGCCGCCCAGTCGTGCAAATTCGGTGCAATTGTGCAAAAAAATCACCACCTCTCCGTGCACGTCGGGGCGCTTTGAGACAACTTCCTCCACAAAACGCGCTCGGGTCAGGAGGAAGCTCTGTCTGGACTAGCTTTCGCTGAATTTTTCGCACTGTTCTGTGTTGGTCTTGCTCATGTCTCACTTCGCTGTTGGGCGCGCGGAAACGTGAACGCGTACGTCCCTTCGTCACTGTGCGCTACCGGCGATAATTATTTTCTCGCGAGAACTGGGTCGCTATTGGGAAACCAGGGAATATCCGTTCTCTTAATACATCCATGGGAATATCCCAAAAAAGAACCTATAAAACAGGTCCCTTGCTGCTACTGAGGACATGAGTGGGAATCTCCCTCCTGTCAGTGCTGAACACTAAACTTGTTTTACTTGTTTAACGTTACATGTACCTCGGATATAATGACGTAATACTACAATCACACCAGTGATTAGATAAAGATATCTGACTGGGAAATCAGGTCACGACTGAACAATACACACAAAAATACATAATGTACATTGTCTATTATATTGGACTTTATATTTTACAACTAAATCACAATGATGCAATTAGGATTTAACAACACTTAAGACTATGTAATGCCAAAATAACAATATATATAACATAATTGATTGCACAAGTATCATTATTCACCCATGTATTATGGCACACAGCTAAATATGGCCAAGTGCAGTCATTTGTTTTTATTAGCTAAACAATTAGAATAAAAATCACCTGTGTAATGAAGGTGTTGCAAGCCACTGTGAGTTGATTACGAGAAGGTCCAACAGCTAATTAGCCAATTTGTAAAACTCCATCTTAAGGACAAAGGAACATGACAAAAAGGCATTTTTCCTGAGATACTTTATGGTATATCACAGTAGGAAAAGCACAGGTGTAAATAATAGATGCATGATGGCTGAATTGCATTTAGCTGCTTCCATTTCAAGGTCCTGGCATTGTGCTTACTGTGACACTTGAATGGAACAGAGCCATTGTTAATGTTATTATAACACCTGGGCTTTTTCTAATGTGATGGGTCAAAATGTGTGCTGTGAAAAATGTATATCCTAAGACAATTTCCAAAGCAGTGAAGTACAGAGTACAGTAAGGCAAAAAAATGAAATGTGAAAGTAGTTTTGTTTGTGCAGGTTTGTTTAAACTACATATGTGTTATGCAAAAATAATTTTTAAAGGGGTAGAGAAGCCAAGACATTTCCCCACCGATGGAGCCCAGACACTGGTGATGGTGGAGAAGGAACCCAAAGACCAAACAAAGGAGCTGTCTGCCAGAAGGGGACTCAGGTTGCCGTGGTTGACGATGACCAGAGGTGGAAGGGGAGGAGGAGGGTTGAACGTTTGCCTGAAAAGACAGTTGACAGCAACGGAGAGAGGACATTTAAAGCAGGATGTCATGCTGTGATTGGATCATGAATTTTGTGGCCAATTCTGGTTGGTTTACTGAAAAGTGAAGGCCTCTAAACAGCTGAATAGTTTTAGGAAGAGAGAGCAGTGATTGAAGTTATTAGAAGTCTTCCTGAAACAATTTACGCTGAGCTTCTTTAGTGGCAGAAGCCACCAAGAGGCTTGGATGTCTGGCAAGTGTAACGGAGGTACAGGGTTCATTGGGTGAGATGAGAGACACTGCATACACATACAGTTGGCTGTGCATTTCTGCGGGCACAGTTGGTCAGAAAACAACTTGAATTGACATCTGTTCTGTTTGCAAAAAGTATGTGGAAGAATGAAGAAAGAATATGGAATAAAGTTTTATGGCCTGATGGGACCAAAAAAATAAGAATAGACTATTATGCTACATGCTGTGTTCCATAGAAGTCCGAAATCAGAAATATTGAATGGCCACCATGATGCATGGTGGGGACAGCCTTATTGCTGTGGCTATTTCTATGGATTTCTCTGCAGCAGAAATACAGAGATATATTGGAGGAAAACCTGAGAGGAGTTATTCTACAGCAAGACAACAACCCCAATCATGGAGTAAACTCTGCACATAGATGGCTTTAAAAAGAACTACATCAATGACCAGGAATGACTCAGTACTAATGTGACTAGACGGAGCCTCAGCAGTTTTGCAAAGAAGCAGACAACATTTAGGGGCCATATTGGAATACAAGTACAATTCTGATGCAGATCTATCCAAAATACGAGAGACTCAAAGCTGACTCAACTAAATATTAACTTGAATAATGTGAATATGTATACATTCCATTATTTCATTTGTATTTAATTTCAATTGATTTGTGTCCTGTTGATTTGAGCAAAACAAAAAAAACAATTACACCCACTGATTAAATTTATTTTTAAACATGAAAAACATCCAAATTGACTGGGGTGAATACATTAGGCACTGAATGTTACTTGAGATGTTTTTTTTTTTTTTTTTTTAAAAGACAACAAACACAGAAATTGTGTGGTTAATGTTTTACTGAAAATTGCATTGCATCCCCTATCAAAACAATGTCTTCTTTTAAAAATATGAAATAAGGTGGCAGAATTAAACTCAGAATAACAGTATGTAATTTATAGACATGAGAAGCACCGTCCCTATTTGGCATTGCATTTAAATATTCAGGCGGGTCTGATATAGCTATTATATTTTTTTAACAGTATGTTGAGATACGACTCTTCGAAAAATTATTCTCTCTGCGATACTCTACAGTTGTGGTAGAACTTTGAATCCTACGTGTCTTACAGTTCAATTTGTAACAATTTGTGACATGTTAACTATTATTAGATGGCAATGTCGTAAATACAACATACACCTGTGCAAAATGTGTATTTCAAACCTAAAACAAAGCTTAAGAGATGCCAAACAGCACTGTTGAGGAAAAGTAAGAGATCCCAAAAAAAAGTAAAGTAGTACACAAGAACATCTTTATATATTAGCTTTGTTTATCTTCCCCTCACCCTTGACACAAGAGGTGATACAGAAAAAACAGCATAGCTGGGAGCAAGCAGAATAGATCATTTTCAGTTTGATCACACATAACCTCTGGCAAATCTCTATTGGTCATATCTTTTTCCAAATATATACAGCTAGGCTAATTTTAGGTTGTATACAGGTATACGGTACAATGCACACACTGCCCTTCAATCTTCTGCATCCTTTAATATAAATATGCATGGGGTGTGGATGGAGACAACCAACAGTGTTACCCTACAATACAATGATAAAAAGAGACCGAACTGGCTCTCTCCTCTGTAACAACTGTGGAGTTGATTCCGGATGCCCGTCATGTCTGTAGTGCAGTGTGCACACACATCAAGGGAGGAATTATGTACCCAGTCACCAGAAGGGGGAAGCACTGGCTAGTCTTTCACATGGATCCACAGGGCCAATGGGGTTTCATCAGTCACGTAATCCAAGAGGTTTCTCCCCAACAAGGATTAGTACATGACCACAGAGAGGAGTCCATCCCCCGCCTGCACCCGTCTGGTCCTTTTTAGTCCAGTCTGACTCTATCATTTCAAGAAGACAATGTAGAACGCCATGCCCAAACAGGAAATTGCCACGGCAATGTGAAGCCGCGTCCCAATTACCGCAGCTGAGAAGAGAGATGGAGGATGAAGAGGATAAGTGAATACAAGTTCAGGTCAACTACAAACATACAGAACAAGGACAATATAGCAAACCATGTAAACAGAGGTGTTATCAGTGAGGCAGGTGTTGTAGACAAAGACAAGAGTTTAACATTACAGGGTGGTCTGTAAATATTTGGGCAGTGCCACATTATCTGTTGTTTTGACAGAACACTATATTTGAAATGAAACAACGATTGAGATTAAAGTTCTGACCTAGGCCTTTTCCCAGTGTACATTCATACTTGTTATAGCAAGAAGAGCACGTGGAACTGACATTGATGATGGCTTGGTTCCATTAAAGTATCCCAGTAAGCAAGTATGCCAGTTAGACAGCTCTACCCAGAAATATACACCAACGATGTGAAAGACACCATTGACATCTTTCGCCCTTTCAGATTTCATTTTGATGAAACGACTCATTAAAGAACGAGTTCTCAAGTTTTAGGTATTCCCATAGGGAAATTTTCTGTAGAAATCATATATCTACCTTTATAGAAGACGCCCCACACTCCTTTCTTCTCTGATAGCAGCCAGTTGTTGAGGCGAGGCACCTTTTTGAGGTATGCACAAGTGCAGATGAACAGCAGGCCGAACACCAGGATGCCATCAAAAGAGTACACTATGGAAGAGGGGGAAGATAATATCACACAGTCTGCCTTACCTGCCAGTTAGCTGAATGCATTACTTGTTCACACATTACAAAACAAAATATGTTAGCTAAATTAAATTAGACAAAACAATCGCAAAAATAGAATACTCTTGAATATGAAAAAAGCATGAGATATCACCAGTCCACATTAATTTAGCATCATATAATCTAAATGTACCCTGACTACAACCAGTTGCCAAGTAATCCACTTACAATTAAATTCACTCCTTCTTGCACAGGTTAGTTTTAATTTGTGAATGTCTTACTCTTTGTAAGAAGAACAGCAAAGAGACAAACTGAAGAGAGGGTGTAAGGTAACATATACTGCTGCTCCATAAACAGTAAAAACGGTGATTTTACAAAGATATGAGTACACGTATTCTTTTTATTGTAATATCCCAAACAAACAACCTGTCACCTGACCTGATTACATCTTCGATGTACAGTGTGTCTGTGCTCTTACGTTGTTATGTCGCTGCTGCTTTATACGTCTGATATGGTCTCCACAATTGAAAGTAATTCAAACAGTAACATATAAGCCCAGTCTAGTGGTGGATTTTCACTACATGTACATTAAGTTACGTTACAAGCGGTGTTGTTGACTGGTAAAGTCCAGAGTTGCTTGCAGCCACGTTCAAAATCTCGTGTAGCCAAATCAGCGTTGAACGAGAACAGAAAAGGGTTGTTTTATTAAGGACTGACGTCAGGTTGCTTACATACTAACAATTTTTCTTGCCTATTTGAATTAGTGTTGTGGTCTAGCTAGCTATCTGGATTTTTTAGCACTGGCTAACGTTACCGATAGGCTAGCGTTAGCTAGTCAAAGCAAGTTAGCAAGAAACCTTGTAGCCTGAAGAAGAGATAACATAAGAAAAAAAAAGCTGTTCACAAACGATGGCACAACTATGCAATACATATATAACGTTAATTGTAACAAACAAGTTACGTGTTAAAATCCGTACAGACAGTGTTGTCCAGGGCCACGTCTACAGCTGACCTAACGTTAGCTAGCTTTCATGTTAGCCTTCCGTCCTAGAAGTAAAGTTAGCTAACGTTAGTTGCATAACTCAGTAAACCTACCATTTGTCATATTCGCAGTTTGCTCTCTGACGATTTATTATGACTGCTTCTTCCTTTAAATTAGCAATCCATCATGTTATATAAAGTAGCTAGAGTTATAATAATGCAGTCTCTTATTCGCTTCGCAGTCACTCGGTTGACATTTCCGGTTTCACTGGCTTCTTCTTCTTCTTCTTGTAGGATTCCGGCAGTGTAGACGCTGCTATGCGTTTTACTGCCCTCCACAGGTCAAATAATAAATAAATAAAATAAAAGTAGTTCAACTATATTCTTACATACAGTCAAATAATTTCTAACAAGGACCGGCTTTGATACAGTCCTGTATCATGCAGGAATTAATTGAAGAACTGCCTTGGATAACAGTTGATGTTTCTCACTGTGTCCAAACAAAGATAAAACAGAAAATGCTTCAACTCCAAGTCCTGTCAGTCTAACAAACAATAGCCTACTTTCTATTCTGCCTTATACTAAATTTTTACATTCTAGGAAAAAAAGCTTCACTGTCTCAAGACTCCCACATTCACACAAGCCAGAGACATGTTTTCCTAAATGCGTTTCACTGGCTTACTTCTTCTTTTACTTTTTAAAAGGTGTGTTGTTGCCATCTACTGGAATGTACGAGCGATATTCTCCCTGTACGGCAGCCTGCTGAAATGTGTCCATAAATCGCTTTATTGATAAACAATAAAAATGCACATTTTATATCTAAGTCATCTGATAGTACTTTTATTTTATGCACTCTTCCTGTAAATTTACGTTACCATTTTAACTCAGGGCAATCTTTATCTCGGTTTCTACAGTATGCTTTAGGGCGGTGGCTCCCAAAGTGGGGTCCCCAGCAAAGAGGGGAATCATTTATTTTCACTATAATTCCATCCATAAGTAACACAATGACATAATGAATGACTATTAAGGCCATAGGTTTCATACGCACACTTTCTGTAATAAAGCACTGGAACAAAATGTTATCAAATGGAAGTCTGTGATCTAATTAGTGTCAGTTTAGGGATCCTTGATGTGAAAAAGTTTGGGAACCACTGCTTCAGTGTACAGAATTAGATTTGTTGTTGGGGAAAAAAGAGAAATTGAATTGTAGCATGTTTGCATATTATATTTCTCAAAGTAAATATGACCATGGTCATCATCTATAATGAATGCATTTATATTGTTTGGGGTATGTATTGCTAAAAAATGGACAGGTAATATCAACATACTACACATTGCTCATTTTTTACAGGATGTGGCCAGCATACTGAATTCTGCCATATGACATGGAGGCAGCACCTACAGTAGAAGGGGGACAAGAGCTGGATTAACAAAGTGCTGCAGCTCTGAACCTGGACACACCTGTGCGGTACAGAGGGAAGGATGAAGATTAAACTGAGTTTACGCCCCCAATGAGCTAACACCACTGTACAGCCACCTCCACCTTATTCCCTGTGGTCCACAATGGGGGGATTTGTGCTGACAGCCATCAGTCATTCCAGAGTGCTTTCTGTCCACATAACCTCAGTCTCATCCAGTCAAAAGGGTTCTGAATCAGGGTACTGCATGTAAGACCCATTCAAACCACCTTTTGCTAATTTGCTAGAATAACGACCCCATACAGCTGCATCAACACCAGGTCAGAACCATCCTACGCAGAGTCAACGCGAGGAAAGCAGCTGGCCCAGATGGCATCACAGGAAGGATTCTCAAGGCCTGTGCAGACCAACTAGCAGAAGTATTTACCACCATCTTTAAATTCTCGCTACTACAGTCTGCAGTCCCCATCTGTCTTAAGTCAGCCACAATCATCCCAGTACCCAAGAAAACAGTGAACTGCCTTAAACCCCCATCATCCCCAAATGTTTTGAGAGACTCATCCTTTCTCACATCAAATCTGCCATCCCTGCTGACCTGGACCAACACCAGTTTGCATATCGAGCAAACAGGTCGACAGAGGATGCAGTCATCACTGCTCTCTGCACAGCCCTGACACACGAGGTGCACACCAAGGAACTTAAAGCTCTCCGCTGTCTCTACCTTCTCCCTGTGAATGTGGAGGCAGAGTGCTCGGTGCTGTCTCATTATTGTCCGTTATCAGTCCTACTATGGTGGTATCATCAGCAAATTTAACAATGGTGTTGGTAGGATGGATGGGGGAGCAGTCATGAAGAGGGAGTAGAGGAGGGGGCTAAGGACACTCCCCTGTGGTTTGCAAATGTTCAGGATGAGAGTGGATGATGTGAGATCTCCCATCCTGACGTTCTGGGGTCTGTTGCTCAGAAAGTCCAGTATGTACACAGTGAACTGCCTAAACTCAGGTTACTCAGCTTCTGAACCAGTTTGTGGGGGATAACTGTATTAAATGCTGAGCTGAAATCCACAAACAGCACTCTGGCATAGGTGTTCGCCTGATCCAAGCGGGCTGACCTCACCTGGACCACACACATCTCCCATCAGGTGAGGAAGGCCCAACAGAGGTTTTACTTCCTCAGCAAGCGGAGGCACGCTCACCTCCCTCAACACCTGCTGACCAACTTCTATCGGTCAGCAACAGAGAGCCTCCTGACCTTCTGCTGTACGGTGTGGTTCTCCAGCTGTACAGAGGAGAACAGTTGGTGAAGGCAGCAGAGCGTGTCATCGGGACAACACTATCCCCCCCCTCAGAGACATATACTGGCCGACTCCAAAAGAAAGCCAGGTGTATCATAAAGGACCCCACTCACCCTGGACATTACCTGTTCTCCCCTCTGCCTTCTGGAAAAAGACATAGGACAATCAGATCCAGAACCAACAGACTGAAAACCAGCTTTTCCCCCCAGGCAGTCAAAAGCACAAACCCTCCTCTCCATCTCCTCCCTCTATAAAGACCCCCAAAATTGAAAGTGCAGTAACATTATGTATATATGTGCCACCTCATCGTCTTTATTTATTTTGATTGTTATATTTTACTATTAAAATTTTCTATTTTTGTTGTTATTTTCTATTTTGCTATTTAAATGTTCTATTTTGTTATTTTATATTTTACTATTTATATTTTATATTTCTGTTTGTCTGTGATTTAACTGTCATATTGAGAGCTGCTGAACTGTGTTTCGTTGTTGAAAACAATGACAATAATGATCTATTCTATTCTATATTCTATTTACAATTTTCTCCAGACTAACCCATAAACCCTTTACAATTCATAGCATGTTTCAGTATATCTACCAGTTTATCTGTTATACTGGGCACATGCTCCTGTGATAAACTCACACGGGCATTGTGGTCAGTCTGAAAAAAAGGAACTGTTTCTAGAACAATATGATCCTGCATGTTCAAATGTATCGGCATTCTGTACACACTCAAATTGAGTTGTGTAATGCATATGTAATATAACATGCCAAAATCTAATAACTGAATCTATACTTTTTCTTTTTTTTGCATGTCAACATCTGTTATACATCACATATGAATGTATTAGTCTCAATATACTTATTTATTTTCACTTGTTTAATTCTGCACATATTTTGCACCACTGCCAATATTTGGAACATCCTCTTATCTTTATCATCTGCATTTACATAGTCTTTCATTGTTTCAGCGCTGCATTTACTTAATCCCTACATCTAGTAAGTAAGTAAGTAAAGTTTATTTATATAGCACCTTTCACAGATAAAAATCACAAAGTGCTTCACAATAAAATGCAATACAACACAAGAAGTCACAATACAAGCAAATTGAAATACAAATAGAAAACATAACAAACAACCATAAAACCCACTTGACTAAGTAAAAGCCTGCTTTAGTTTTAATTTTGTCACCTATTTTTAATTTAGTCTTATTCTTAGTCTTGTGCCAAAACATTTTGTTAGTCAAGTTTTAGTCGACTAAAAGTCTCATCATTTTAGTCTAGTTTTAGTCAAAAGAGAACTCAAGGTATCTTAGTCAAGTTTTAGTCGACTAAAAGTCTCGCCATTTTAGTCAAGTTTTAGTCAAAACATTTTAGTCTTTTTTTAAATAAATTATTTCTGATAACCATTTCAGACAAATAGTTATAAAAATAAATAAATGCTATATATATATATATATATATATATAGTTATATACATATTGAGCCTCTTCCTTAACGACAAAAACAACTGCATGAGGAAAGGATATTTTACAATAAAATAAATGCAGCACGAAACTGGCGAGGCGTATTTCAAGTGAACGCAACATGTGTTGTTTTTCAGACAACGGCAGCTGCAGACTGTCGTACGTCTCGTGTTGGAAATAGAGACAAACTTTTACACCGTTTAGCTGTCAGCATTTTAACTGTGTTAAATCCAACTGCTAGCTAACGGTGGGCTAACGTTACTTGCTGCCAAGTGTTAACTAGCGCCTCGTGCAGCGATGTTTCGATTGACTCTAACGTCCGTTTAGGAGCATCAGAGAGAAGCGCAGGCTATTCGGTCCGGTAGATAACGGTCGTTAGGGCACCTGTCGGTGTAGTAGCACCGGGTCTCAGTAACACCTGAATATTCTATCTCATGATGAAAAAGTAGACGATTGTAGACGAAAATGAAGAGAGATTTTATCTTAGTTTTTATTTTATGCAAAACATTTTAGTCTCGTCTTTTTTCGTCAACAATAATGCATGTTAATTTAGTCTTAGTCAGCGTTTTTGGACATTGGCGCAGTCTCGTCATCGTCTCGTCTTAGTCATGGAAAAAAAGGTCGTTGACGACCATATTTAGTCTCGTCTCGTCTGACGAAATTAACACTAGATCAGCCACACTGCAGCTTGCTGTGCACCCTGAGAACAACAGTTAGCTTATGCTCCTTCTTTTTTTCTGCATTTGCTTCTGCAAGAACAGATTTTAGCACATCTATCTTTTCAGCAATGCATCTCTGCCATAGCACAAAGGTAAGAGTGTTGTTTTACCGTGGTAAAGTTGGTTTTATATTGGACGTTGGATATTCGACACATTCGAAAAATCTATTATGCAGCTTACCCTTTCAACCTATTCATGTCAAACCACTTGTGATGAACTCAGCTAACCCCCCTACACATTGCACAAAGCTTCTTCTTTCAAAAAACCCATTCTTTAATTTTTGTTATATTTTTTTTAATGTAAATAAATGCTTTAAATCTATTATGCGGCCTGACCTTTTGACCTATTCACGTCAAACCACTTGTGATTAACTCAGCTAACCCCCCTACACATTGCACAAAGCTTCTTTTTTCAAAAAACTCATCCTTTTAATTTTTTAAATATTTTTTAATGTAAAAAAATGCCATAAATATATTATGTGGCCTCACCTCTTGACCTATTCATGTCAAACCACTTGTGATGAACTCAATTAACCCCCCTACACATTGCACAAAGCTTCTTTTTTCAAAAAACTCATCCTTTAAATAATATTAAAAAAATTAATGTAAAAAAATGCCATAAATATATTATGTGGCCTCACCTCTTGACCTATTCATGTCAAACCACTTGTGATTAACTCAGCTAACCCCCCTACACATTGCACAAAGCTTCTTTTTTCAAAAAACTCATCCTTTTAATTTTTTTAAATATTTTTTAATGTAAAAAAATGCCATAAATATATTATTGCGGCCTCACTTCCTGACTCCACTATAAATGTCAAACCTTGTGATGAACTTAATTTAACCCCTACACATTGCAGAAAGCTTTCTTTTTCAAAAAACTCATCCTTTAATTTTTTAAATATTATTTAATGTAAAAAAATGCCATAAATATATTATGTGGCCTCACCTCTTGACCTATTCATGTCAAACCACTTGTGATGAATTCAGCTAACCCCCCTACACATTGCACAAAGCTTCTTTAAAAAAAACAGGTCAAAAGGTCAGGCCACATAATAGATTTATAAAACAAAATTATATTTAAAAATATAAAAAAAATTAAAGAATGGGTTTCTTGAAAAAAAAATAGCTTTGTGCAATGTGTAGGGGGGTTAGCTGAGTTCATCACAAGTGGTTTGACGTGAATAGGTCAAAAGGTCAGGCCGCATAATAGATTTAAAGCATTTTTTTACATTAAAAAATATTTAAAAAATTAAAGGATGTTTTTTTTGAAAATAGAAGCTTCGTGCAATGTGTAGGGGGGTTAGCTGAGTTCATCACAAGTGGTTTGACGTGAATAGGTCAAAAGGTCAGGCCGCATAATAGATTTAAAGCATTTTTTTACATTAAAAAATATTAAAAAATTAAAGGATGTTTTTTTTGAAAATAGAAGCTTCGTGCAATGTGTAGTGGGGTTAGCTGAGTTCATCACAAGTGGTTTGACATGAATAGGTTGAAAGGGTAAGCTGCATAATAGATTTTTCGAATGTGTCGAATATCCAACGTCCAATATAAAACCAACTTTACCACGGTTGTTTTTTATCATTACTTCTGTGTTTTCATCGTAAGCTGAGAGGGAAAACGTTGCCTATTTAGTCATATTTGAGTTGGGTAGTGTTTTTTTTTTCTGAAGAATGGAAGAAGCGCATTGGGACTTCAGAAACCATAATAAAGTTGGAATTAAAATAATTTCCAAAACAGGAAGCTCACAATATATCCTTTGTATGTATGGCTGTAAATAGTCACAAACCATGTTGACTTTGCTTCTGGTATGGCTGTAGATAAGAGAAGTAGAATAACAAACCTCATCATTTTTATCCATTAAACATATCATAGCTTCTTGTTTTAGAAAATATTCATCATTGGGCATATATTTTAATGTAATGCTCAACTCCCTGCAGCAACTCAATGTGATACTGCTGTGTCATTTTGACGATTACTTGTCTTTGTGTGGATGTGAGCATGTCTGTTTGACAGAGTTCAATTTGATGCTTACAGTATGCTGACGAAGGGCAGAATGGTCTGTGATTGCCATTGTGATTTGCATTTTGCGTGCTAAAAAACAATCTTTGCATTATTTCATTATTACATTTAAAGGAATTTACTTGCTTGCCTGCTGTTTTTCATTCAGGAATAACAAAAAGCGGGTCTTTGAAGAAAAAGAGGTGAGATAAAATCAAATAAAAGTCAAGTTTAAAGTCAAATTTCCATTGCTTTTGGTTTCATGGTCTTCACATTTGCTCCGAAATTGTAGCCCATCACTTTAAAAGTCACTCTTATGGCAACACATATCACTTTAAAATCAGCAGCATCATTACTTAACATTTAGCTACCAACAGAAGCTCTACTCATACTGGAATGGAAGACTGCCAAAGATAAGTGACTGTGTGTGCTGGCTTGTATTAATGTGTGTCAGAGAGACATCACTGCTGGATGGTCCCACCACGCCAGCAGGTCACTGAGAGTTCACAACAGGAGGGCAGTGATGTCATCACAACCAGGAAGCAGCCAAATCCCATCCTGGCTCCTCACCAACACAGAGCCCTTCACCGAGAGCTGCTATTATGCCACAGAAGGTGAGAAAACACTGAGCTCTGTACCTGCTGTCTATGATTAGGCAGCAGGAGTCAATATTTAGAAAGTTATTTAGAGAAATATTTATCAGTTTTGTACCATAAATCGATGCACGTGAGGGGGGATTCATTTTTCCATGGGACATTTTTCAGGACTTGTTCAGGTTGTGACTTCTCTCAGAAAGCAGTAGCTGTTAGGCTTCCTCTGTTCAGCTGACGCTGCGGCCGGGGATGAGCAACATGTTTAGGTGTTGTTTATCACCGATCAAGTCAAAGGTACACCTTTGACTGAGATTACTGCTAATCTCTCTCAGAGAACCAGTGCTCTCAGTGCCTCGGCCACAGTGTATCAATGTGTGTGAATGGTTCCTGTACTATGTTAAAGCGCTTTGAGTAGTAGTAAAGGGGAAATTACAATGTTGTTATTACACACAGGTCTGAATTACACACACATGCTCAGTACCTATACATGCACTAATGGAGAGATGTCAGAGTGAGGGGGGCTGCCCACGGAAAGGCGCCCCGAGCAGTTGGTAACGGTGTCATTTCAAACTATCCGCATTGATGATTAAATAGCACTCCAGGGAAGAAGGTATGTTATTTTTGGGGTTGCTTATCTCCATCTATTGATCCATCACGTTATCAGTATTTTTTCCATGTGTCCTCAGTGGTCTACTGCCCAGAGAGAAGCCGGAGCTGCAGTGTGTGCTGGAACACAGACAGAGAGAGCAGCACAAGCAGAAGGAGGTGGCCCTCTGTCCTCCCTCCGACTTGGAAGTGAAGCTACGCACAAGACTGCAGAAAATACAAGTTGTGAGTATGCTAGTTCAGAAGAAAGACGGAAAACCACACAGCCGGAGGAATACAGCATTTATAATGATCTATTTCCTTTTTGGGCATGTGTGAGAAGCCTGCAGACATTGGTAAATCTTATTAGGGAGGATGTCCAAACACAGATGTATCCTGTCTTGCAGTACGAGCTGGAGGAGGAGAAGAAGAGCGAGAGCCTGCAGAATGTTCCGGAGTTTGTTCTTGTGAGAGGAACCCTGAAACGCATCCAAACTTTTTCCTAGTGATGAGAGAAAAGGGACAAATACGGTTACTGTGGAGTCCAGACAAGTTCCTGCTTTATGATACTGTCACTTAAAAAGGATCCTTGATTGACAACTGCATATATTTCAGATTGGAATAATAAAAATTCATCAGTATTATTTTGAGAATAATGTTTAAAAGGTCCCATGGCATGAAAATGTCACTTTACGAGGTTTTTTAACATTAATATGCGTTCCCCCAGCCTGCCTATGGTCCCCCAGTGGCTAGAAATGGTGATAGGTGTAAACCGAGCCCTGGGTATCCTGCTCTGCCTTTGAGAAAATGAAAGCTCAGATGGACCGATCTGGAATCTTGCTCCTTATGAGGTCATAAGGAGAAAGGTTACCTCCCCTTTCTCTGCTTTGCCCGCCCAGAGAATTTGGCCCACCCATGAGAGAGAGAGAGAGATATAATGGCTTTCAAACGCTCCTCAATAGCTACCGACACAGAAATGGCACATACTAAGGAAAGCTCATTGTGGGACGGGCTCTAGTGACTGTAATTCTGCACCAAGGCTGAATTTCGGGAAAGAGACTTCAGATACAGTATTAGGGGACCACTAAGGCCTATATAAAAGCATCCAAAGAGCACCATGTCATGGGACCTTTAAGTGCATTTCCTCTAAAATCTGAATTGTGTAGAGATACATAGAAAGTAGGTTATTATATCGTAGTACTGTTAAAAAACATTTGAAGACCTCTTGGTAGCAATTCTGCATATTGTAGAAGATCTTAAAACATGTATGCATTTGACTTATGTATCCTTTCAAACACTGAATATATAAGAATAGAAGTGACAAGAATACACTTAGAATTTTTAATAAAACATCCAGGGAGGCGGACCATGTACGTAAAAACAAACACTGATATTGAATCGTAATCTGCTAGTGACAACAGTGAGAAAATAGTCATGTCATTGTTCACAAAAACGTAACAGACACATAAAAACGAGAATGGACGTACAGTAGCTCTTTTTGCAGCATTCCTCAACTGTTGGTGCTCCAACATATCGCACCCTTAAATCAACACTGTAGTGTATTTCACAAGTTTCGGGACACAGCTACTGACATCACACGGTAAGTTCAGAGAGCTTAACATCAGAAAACAAAAACAAGTAATCACTGAATAATGGTTTCTGGTTTACCAAAGTGAACAAGTGGCAGCTGGTATTCTATATCAAGTTTCTCAATCTGAATCTGTGGTGTGCTGAAAACAAACATTCACAAATAACTTGATATCTGACCTAAACTTTAAAGTGTGACTGTTTCCTTGGAAATGTAATTATCCTCACATAGGCTCCAGTGTAAGGAATAAGAAGGCCTGCTGAATACACCACAATCATTTTCTCTCACACATTCTTTGCGCCTCCGAACACATGAAACCTTGTCGTACCAACGACAGTAAACACACGTTTTACATTTAAAAAGTGAACATTTCTTGCCCATTAATTCTGTGAATTATACATGACTTCTCCCAACACGTTTATAAATACAAATTTCCCTTGCAAGCAGCAACCACGGCCACTGTTCTTCTATCCCAATACCAGTGTGTTGTGTTTGCTGCAGAATAAATTAACAATAAATAAAATACAAATTAAAAAAATGCTTTCACAAATAAAATTCAGACATCACGGCAGGTTAAGATTCTCCCGTCTGCGGTTCCCTGTATTATCTACTACACTGAAATAAGCGTAAAATAAAGAGGTACAGCAGAAGAAGCACAGACAGAGGAGAGACATTGGCCACCGATGTGGTAAACTGGTGGTGACATGAGCACGGGTCCGAACAAGGCGGCAAAAGGAGTTTAATGCTAGAAGAGGACACAAGGCTGAAGTTAGCTTCCTGTTGTAGAGTTAAGGGGTAATATTTTTCAGCCCATTAAGTTACACCACTTAAAGTTGTAACACTGGTATTAGACATCATAGTAAAAGCTTTAATGTTGTTTAAAGTGCTCATATTGTGCTTTTCCCCTTTCCTTTATTGTGTTATATACCTTTTTGTGCACATTATAGGTTTACAAAGTGAAAAAGCCCAAATTCCACCCAAAGGAACTTACCATCTTCCAGAGAAAACACTGTTCACCAACTGCTCCAAACAGCTCTACTGTAGTCCAGCCTTAACTTCCGTGACAAACGTGCGTCGCTGCGTAACACGTTACAATGCTCGCCTAGCTGCTAGCATGGCACGCCCTCATACCCTGCAACTGACTAGCTAGCAGTGCTTACTGCGCATGTGCGACTCCCAACAAAGATGGAACAGAAGCGCGATGCCTCACTCTGTAGCTAAAACAGAGAGCTCAACACACAGGGTGAAAAGAGGAGCTGCAGCAATGTGCAGTACAACAAATATATGGTGTTTTCTAAAAAGTGGTTTAGAAAATTAAACCACATAAACCTATTCTGGTACAACCTCTAAATACAATTATGAACCTGAAAATGAGCATAATATGAGCACTTTAAAACATTCTATTTGCGAAAAACAGGTGGAAAAAGGTGATTTCATTACCTGCTCTGCATCACAAACGCATGACACATACCAGAGTTGAGAGACTGAAATGTCATTTCTTTTCCTCTATCCAGACCACATTGGACCAGGGCCATATTTTTTTATTTGTCAAACCTATTCTAAATTAACATTAAAACTCTAAAGACTGAGCTCAGACCTGCTCCTACGTGATGTAAAATCAGTGGAATTGTCCTTTTTTGTTTTCACAATTAGTAAAAAAGGTTTTCCAAATCTGGAATGGGGTTTCTATCAACATTAAGGCATTTGCTTTGTTTTCTGGAACCTGTTACATAACTTTAAATTGTGCATCACTAGAGAATTGGTCGAAAAACATTATTCCCTTACTTCTTTCTGACTCGGAAGAATCCATCAGACAAATCAGGAGACAACTTCAGGGCCTTGTAAAAAGGACAAACATTAAGGAATGCCATCCTTCCTTTGGCAGCACTGTGAGGGTGGCACACTCCAGTCATACACATAGGACAGCCGCAGCTTGACTTCCTCCTTGCAGAGCCTGCCATCGCGCTGCAGGGTCTGGTGTTTTTCCAACATGTCCTCCAAGCTCTGCTTATGCGTCACCAAGTATTTGTTGTTGCAACCACGCGATTTATACTCCGTGTCAAAGCGTGGGTCATGCGTCCGACGAACATCCACTGGCGCCAGCCAGGCGCCCAGTGACACATCCTCACTCTGCCACATCTTGAAGTAGCCTGCGTTAAGATGCACATAACGTACTAAGTCAGCCGAGAGGATGTAGCCCCCACCCAGTGCGTAGGGCAGGTAGTAGTCACAAAGCTCCCAAGAGCTTTCCCGCCACTTCCCAGCTGTTTTCACCCGCCCTCTCCCTGAGAAGAAGCCCCAATAGAACTGGTTGGGCTCTTTCCCCTTTAGCTCCTCCTTAAGGAGGTCCAAGCGAGCAAATGTGTCATCATCTGCTTTAAGGACAAACTTGAACTCTACATTCTGGTCCAGCCAGGTGTACATGTGCAGCAGCTTGAGTGTTAAGTTCTCGTAAGAATCTCGCAACTCAGGCAGTAAGAGCAAGTCCTTGTGCCTCCCTTGCTCTGTGTTAAGGTTCTGATGGTCCTCGTTGGAAAGTCCCTGAGTTCCCACCACAAACATAGCCAGAACATCAGAGTCCCGCTTGGCCAGCCAGGTGCTGCGGATGATACTCCGCCGCTCTGTGTACTTCGGTCCGGTTGTGATGAGGACCACGAGGAATGCTGACAATTCTTTGGATGTGGAAGGGGGATTGTGCTGCTCTGGACGGGATTGCAAAGCACTGGCATGAGGGGCTAAGCCTGGAGGATCCTGGTGGCCCTGTTTCAGGGTTTCTGAGGTACATTTGGCCAAGAAGACCAGAACGACAGCAAAGCTGCACACAGTGCCAATGACCAGGGCTGTCTTGTGGCGGCATACTAGACGTAACAGATTCATGGTGCTGAATCTGTGGTGAAAAAACACAAAAGACTGTTAGCGTTAATGCAATTCAAAATATCAGGTATCAAAACAACCCCATTAAACTGCAGCCATACTTTCTGCAAGCATTATCAGAAAACGTGTATAAGGTGGCTGACAGAGAATGAGCAAAGAGTTTGTCTTATACTGCCAAATCTGCATGTTGTGTGTTTATTATAATGATACATTACATATGTGCTTGAATGAAGGTGCAGTTAGTCGCACAGAACTAAATATTTGCTTCGGCTCGTTTTAGGCTGTACAGACAGTACAGATGTAAACAAACATAAGCACCAGAAAATATGTCTAGTATGTTGTCTAATATCAGTTTTTTTATAGTAGCAAATGACATTACATTGATCGTAGCACCTTCAATTCCTGTTTTAAAGTTTGGTTGTAGTGAGGTCACCATTTTTGCATTTGCATCACCGATTTTGCCTTGAATAACGGTAGCTATGGAGCAAGTTAGCAAAGTAACCTCACCTCAGCTGCACACCCATGACTTTGTAGCACCACCTGCTTGCTAAGCTTAGCTAGTAGTTCAACTGTAACGTTACACTGTGTGTACGTAAGCAGTAATAAATTACAGAGGATTTGTTAATTTACCGTAGCTAATTGAAAAGTACCCTTTGCCGTGATTGATACAGCCAGAGCGGGCCACAGATGGCAGCTGTGCAGGGCTAACGCTAGCTACCGAGATAAGACCCTCTGCGTACTTTGTAAGCTCACTCCTCTGAATGCAAACACACACAGGCTGCTCATATTGGTCTAAACAGGAGATGAAAAACACTACGCTTAGCGGCGTCGGTCAGGCAAGGTTACAAACAGCAGGTTAAATCGTTCGCTGGGCGAGTTGTTGAGCGGTGTCGATGTATTCTTTTTTTTTTTGTCTTTTGGTGTAACGTTGCGTTGAACCCATTGGTCGAACCGCGTTGAACCAGTCACTTTTGTGTGGCAGTGACGAAGAGGAAACGGAAGTGAAGCCCACGTAAGAAGGGAATTAAAGTTTCGCAAAATAAACACTCATATGGACAACTATTTTTGTTTTCTTTTTATAACTGATATTATTAGAACAAATATAAACCTACACAAGAGGAAATGGACTAGCTAACTCAAAGCCTAACTTTAAAAAAAAATGTACTAGCCAAGAACTGATATGAAATCACAATTACATAAAAAATAACGGAGCAAAGTGTAAAGTTTTCTTTGTTAAATATGTCATGTGTAATCAGAAAAAGTATTTGGTAAAGGAGAATGAAAAGAGGGGCAGCAGTTTGAGGACAGCTGCCGGCCAGAGCATGCGCGTTATCGCCAGTTTTTGCCTTTTACGCAGCGTCAAGTTTGGAGAATAAGACCGGATGTTAAATACCTTTGCTTCAGAATAAAAGCACACAAGTAGCCTTTTGGACTTCAGTTACGACTTTTGCCAGGTTGCTTAATTTATGTTTGTTTTTTTGTACAGTAGGTCTATTCACAACAAAAAGAATACACATTGAATCGATTAATTAAACATGAATTCATGCATCAGAGTTTTGTTCATAAATGAAAATATCAAATTACCAATTAAAGATAATAACTATTAATAATTTTGCTATATGGTTGCGAGTTTAAACTGATTCTAGATCTGCACTCACCAATCATCATTAACGAGTGTGAAATGCGTAGAAATGAGTGTGAAATGCCCACTTCAACATTGTTGAGACATTTCACACACAAATGCAAATTCGTTAAATGTAACACTTTAAATAGCCCCATCTCTTTTGTCTTTTAGCAGTGTGTGCATTATCTTAAATAGGCCCATATGTTATGACAATTTAATCGTAATTACTTGCCAAAAAATACGCAATTTACATTTGACATTCATATAGAGCTGAGGATGATTTTGTTTTGAAATATGCAAGCGGAAGTTCAATGTTTCATTGCGGATAGGGCATGACGCTAACAGATTGCAATAGCCAGAAAAATAATGGCCTCATCGTAGTTAAATACTAGCTAGTATGCCGTCTGTATTTAATTTAACATTTAAGAAGTCCACATATTAGCTTGCCATATTTGTCCGTTACAGAAAAGCTTTGTAACATTACTTCACGGGAACCTCGGTAACGTTAGCTAGCTAGCTACCTGACGTTAACGTTGGACGAGGACAGTGGCAAGCGATGACGCTTAGGAGAACCAGCCGACATCCTCCTCCTCGGACATGTCCAGTTTTGCTAGCCATCTTTCTGCTAATTTTGAGTGTGCAGTTGGTGAGAGCAGCTTCTGAATATGACCCCTACAAAGTCCTTGGTGTCAGCAGGAGTGCGAGTCAAGCAGAAATCAAAAAGGCATACAAGACCCTCGCCAAAGAATGGTAAGTAATTGACATCAAGTCCCCTGACACGGTAGGCCAGCACATCTTGGCGGCAGCAGATCAGCCATATTCAGTTGACATGGTACATTTGACACCTGAACTGGTGCTTGTCATCTTAACCCATCACGAGCCTTTTTAACTCTGCATGCCCCGGCAATGACTCATGATGTCCTGTATGGGCTTTTCTTTAGGCATCCAGATAAGAACAAGGACCCTAAAGCTGAGGACATGTTCATCAAGGTTTCTAAGTCATACGAGGTGAGTGAAAATTCATCACATTTCATACAAACTCTAGCTGACATTCAGTATGTTTTCTATGTGGCCTACTCAGTATGTTACACTTTCTGGATCATGGTCTTTGCAGTCATTAATAGACCTTTTTCACTGCAGACATGTTGACATGTCATAGTAGGAAAAGCACAGGTGTATTAGTGTATTAATGATGGCTGCATTCCATTTAGGAGAGGCCCTGGTATTGTACATGCTGACTCACTGAAATAGCTTACTGGGACACTTGATGGAATTGAGCCATCGTTAAGGTTATCAATTTCAGCTGTGATTTTCCTACTATGACAAGTCAAAATGTCTGCTGTGAAAAATGTCCATACATTAATAGCAAAGTCCTCTCACTTGTGCCTTTCATTCTCTTTTGCACACAGATTTTGTCTAATGAGGAGCGAAGGTCCAACTTTGACAACTATGGCCAGATGGATGAAAACCAGCCCTTCGGCCAGTCACAGCATCATGGTTTCCGCGGCTTCCGAAACAGCTTTTACTTTGATGAGTCTTTTTTCCATTTCCCCAGGTACAGGTTCAGATTTTTTTTTTTTTATCCATAAGTATTGTGACTGCCATTTAGTTAGGCAATAACTGGGTTAAATATGTCCTATTGTCGCACACTTGTAAAGACACTAGAGGAGTACATTCTCTGAGGACAGTCAATCCTCTTTTCAAAAATCAAAGCACCAGCATGCTTCCCTTTCTCTGGCTCCTTATTCCTCTTTCTCCACATTACCATAACTGTGTTCCTAAATATGTATTTACCAGCATGCTGCTGTGTCCAGTTCGTAGTGAGTGGTGTAGTGTTTGCTTTTGATATAATAATGACAAAAAGACCAAACTTAGACCACCCTAGGTCCAAGATTCTTAGTTGCAAATATATATTGTCCCATTTCTAGATTTCAGTAATGTTTTGCAAACTGGTATGATAAAGTTCTGTAGTGTGGAAACATTAAGTTAATTATACAGCTAATCAATCACCAGAAAATCAACGACAGATTGATTTTTAAATTACATTTGTTTGCTGGCTATTTGCTTCTTAAATGTGAGGATGTGTTAATTTTTCTCCATTTCATGTTTTTCTTTAGATTTTGAGACAAATTAGAGGAGAAAAAAATATTGCACTCTTTTGTTAGATTAAAGGTCCAATAAGTAATACTGACAGCTAGTGTTTAAAAAAAGTTCCTGCAGTACAAATTCAAAATACTGGAGAGAGTCGTCCCCTTCCTCCCCAGACTTGAAGTTCATGGAGGTTGCCAGGCTGAGACCGCAGCATCCACAACAATGTTGCTAGACGCTAGGGCTGGGCGATATATCGATATAAACAAATATATCGATATATTTTTAAATGAGATATGGAATTAGACCATATCGCATATATCGATATAGTTCAAATGTGATCCTTGCTCCCATAGATATGTCGCCGTGAGGTTCTAAACATACGTCAAAACCCGCCGCCATCTTGGAACAGGGGTCCGGAGCATTCAGATCAACGCTAAAGATGCCGGACTTTTGTACTGCTTAATTATGTTCGATAGAGGAAAAAAAGAACAAACAGCAATGGATAACATTTAACAGGTGACAATGTGTTTTATGATTATATATGCCGCTCGCCAGCAATCTGAGCTCCGGCGGCAGCGGAGGCGGGGAGCCCGTGCGCGGGGCGAGGCGTCTCTTCCCGGGCAAAAACACAGCTTCGCGCCGCTGCTGCGCCGGTCCCGCGCGATCCAGATCGGACCAGCCAAAGATAGAGTTGTGACCGGTAGGATCTTACACGTAGTCGGGGCCGAACTGTATGTCGATATCGGGCGAAAGTTCCACTAAGTTTGCCGGCGGCAGCGGACGAGAGAGGCTACAGCGGGCAGCGACCGTCTGGCGGCTGCAGGATCTGGAGCTCAGTGCCCGTTAAAATTACATGTAACGCATAAATACATACAGAAATAAATAGTGGAGGAATGAGCCTGGACATTTCAGTCTGTTTAAACTTCACCTTGAAGCAGAAACTCTTAGTTCAGAAGGGTGAAGTTTCCGTTTGGACTCAGATCTGTGAACCGATCATAATAAATTTCTTTGTTTTGTAGTCGATAGTTCATCTTAAGTTTATTTAAGTGGAAGCAGTATCAAGTGGAAGAATGGGACTATAACCTAGGCTTACAGGCATGAGGCATTACATTTTGAACAAAGTAGATTATATTAATATCTTAAAGCTTAATTGACCTTTGGAACGAATCACAAATAGCCTATGGAGCTTTGATTTTAAAAAGGTACTCCTGTTATACAGTATTTAGGTTTACATTTTATTGTTATTTGAACAGCTGAGCATTTAATCATGAACCAGGTGAAGAAACCGGTTTATTATTTATTTGATTTTGCAACTGTTTCTATGAAACTACTTGTGACATGTCATATTTGATTTGGGCTTTGACTGAACATTTGCTCTCACTTCGCGGAAAAAAATATCGGGATATATATCGTATATCGATATTCAGCCAAAATATATCGGGATATGACTTTTGGTCCATATCGCCCAGCCCTACTAGACGCGTGTCTCGCATAGCCAGATAGTACTTCACAGCACAGCGGAGTAGCTAACGTTAGATGCTAGCTATATTGACAGTCATAAAAGCCCGTTCTCACGCGGAGCTCTGTACCCAACTGACAGACACACTTTTTCAGCTTAGAATTACAGTAGGAACCGCCAAAAACCCCACAAACTCACCGTCTTCTCCACACGCCAGTCAGGCACACTTCCTCGGCTTAGAATTACAATACGAAACGCTAAAAATACGACTAGCTACCTTGCCGACGGAACACACTTCATTGGTTTAGAATTACGGCAACAATCGCTAAACGCACTGCAAACTCACAGTCCTCTCTTCCCGATTTACAGCCCCCCTCTCGTGGCTTAAAATAACTCACCGTTGTCGGCTCCGGCCGCTGAACTACACCTTGTAAACAGCCATGGCCCGCTTGCCTGGTCCTCCCGGTAATGTTAGCAGTTAACAGGGTTAGCATGGCGGCGTTAGCCAGGACCAGTCGGGATCACTTTACTGGCTGTGTCTCAATTGTTTTTGCGAGTAACCAACTCGGGTACTCTAGCTAGCTATATAATTCAATGTGAGTACACAAATGTTGAAATGACATAAAATGCCCGTCCCTAGTGGCTGTGATAAATTAGCCTGAAGCTAATGCTTACCTGTTCAGGAGGAAATAAGCCAATTCTGCGTCCTTTTGGGCTCTAAGCTGTCTCCATCTTTCAAATACATCTCCAATATTTACCAGGGGGTTGTTACGTCTCTGGTCACGCAACCGTTAGAAACATGCCGTTTTTTTTAGGTCTGGTAGAATCTATCTCCGTTGATCCTATTAATTTGTGTGCTGCTTTCATGGCTGTACTACCGTTACAGCTGTAGCGCGCTGGGTTTACGTTTTTACAGGTATATCTGGCAACCCGGCCTGGCTGTCAAACTGGGCCGTTGATAACAACCACAGACCAAAACATAAACATAAATTCCGTCACGGAACGTAAATTTCCAAAAGAAAAAATACTGACATTAGCATTGTTGTCAGAAAAGATAGTATTTCAGCTTAACCTGTTTCTTTAATATCTGATGAGGCATTGGGGTTATTTTTGGATTTATTACAGTACAAATATTACATATTGGACCTTTTTTAAAAAAAAACAAAAAAAAAAAACCAAAGGGACCTGTTAGTGGAATTGTTCTTTTTGATAATTAGTTTTTAGAGAAGGATATCTACTCAGCATGGTGCACCAAGATTTAGAATGAGTGTCCAAATTGGAGTTTGACTCCTTACTTCAGGTCATGTCCTGACAACACTCAGTAGGCTATAGCATTACATACATACACATTGTTTTTTTAATCAGGGCAGCAGTTTTCAGATTACATTATGTGCTTACATAATTGCAAAAGGGTTCTCGACTGTTGTAGAAAGAAGTGGCTGATCTACATTGCCCATTATCAGTAACCATTCATCCAATGTTCCAAAGGCACGTTCTGTTTACTAATCTGATATCATTTTAAAAGGCTAACTGAGGAAACCTTGGAGAACCCTTTTGCAATTATGTAAGCACATAATGTAATCTGAAAACTGCTGCCGTGTGTGAGTGTGTGAGTGAGTGAGTGAAGACTCACTGTCTTGCTTCCGACCCTCCTCCAGGTCCAGGGACTTTGCAGACAGCAAGTACCTGCTTCACCATGCACAGTTTAACAGCGACGTCCTTCCAGACAGCCACAAGAGGCCGTACCTAATCAAAGTGACCTCGGAGTGGTGCTTTGCATGTATCCACATTGAGCCTGTGTGGAAGGAGACTGTGCAGGAGCTGGAGCCGCTGGGTAAGTCTGCTGTCACGAGACTCTCATCAGTCCATCCCCCCACCCTCCCAGGATCAGGGTTGGTTTTTTTTAATGTTTGCTCAGTTGCAGTCCATTAGGACAAATGTTATTCCAAGTGCTAAGATGCTTCACACAGAGCCAGCCATTTAATTAGTCACATTATTATTTATTAGGGTTTATGATTTCTTCTTTGTTTCCTGGAACAAAGAGGAAAGCCAAGGGAGGAATTCAACCCAATGTAACAATTATCTGGCACTGGAGATGAATTTAAAGTTGTTGAGTCAGTTTGCTAATTAGATGTACAGTTCCCAGTGCTCTACCGACTCATTCTTAGTACAAAATGACTAAATGGCCTGCACTTGAAAAAATATCCTGCATATTAATTTACCCCATAAACCTCAAGGTTGGTTACAAAAAGTGATAAAGGGCCTTTGATTAACGGGGCAAGACATTAACAATACACTAGTCTATATCCTTGACGTTCGACTTCCGGGATTGCTAAGGTGCCGCATGAAATTCCGCCGGATGCATGTCTTTTCGTTGTTTTCCACTTTCCACTTTTTTTTTTTAAACTCCGGTGGATTTATGACGACTGTGGTTGACTACTCCTCAGATCTCTGCAGGGTAAATTGAGACCGCTAGCTAGACTATCTGTCCAATCTGAGATTTCTCTCGCTTGACTATTTTGCAGTGACTCTGTGCGGAGCTTAGCACCACCCACAACGATTGTGATTGGTTTAAAGAAATGCCAATAAACCAGAGCGCGTGTTTCTCCCATGCCGGAATGGTGTGTGGCGTAGCCAGACCCTCCTCCGCTCCGCAGCGTGTGGATGGTCTGGCAAAGCGAGACTAACGATACGCCAACGCGTATCGGCTTGAGCCTTCCTCAGGGTGTAGTGTAGGTTTCACGTTTGTCGTATCTGTATTGTTTTACTGCTCAGTTTAACATGTGAATTTCAGTCCCAATTTCAACAACATCCATTGTGATTTTGCTGGAATATAGGTGCATTTTCTGACACATTAGACTTAGACACCTTAGACTCTTTTGAATAGAAAATAACAAAGTCTATGAGCCCAAAGTTATGTCACAAGTGTCAGTAGGGAGACAGCTCTCTGTGTTAACATGTACTGCTTTAGTTGTCCTAAATCACTGGAATAACACAATGTGAAAATTGTTTTAGGATGTATTTTGCCTTCATTGTGAGAACACTTGTGTTTTGCTCTACTGTATCCAGTACAATAGCAGTCTGTTTTTACTATTACATCAGGTGTTGGCATTGGCATTGTGGACCTGGGTTATGAGCGTCGCCTGGCCAACCAGCTGGGAGCTCACCGCGCTCCCTCCATCATCGGGCTGGTGAACGGCAGGGTGACCTTCTTCCATCAGGCTGTGGTACGGGAGCACCTGCGACAGTTTATTGAAGACCTGCTGCCCCAGAAACTGGTGGAAAAGGTAAACGCAACTGACGTAAATATAATAATAATAATAATAATAATAATAATAATACTACTACTACTACTACTACTACATACTGTATGTTTGTATCTTCAAAGCTCAGATAATAGGAATTTTATTTCTCAGCTCATTATAATATATTTTTCATTATAATTTAAGATATAGGCTTGATGTATGTTAACATATTTACTAGTATTACTCATCAAGTGTAGTTTGTTAGTGTTGCGCTGGGTTATTTAATTTAGCAAGAATACATTTTGAACTAATTGCTATTGTTTCATCAGATCACAGATAACAACTACCTGGCTTTTCTGGATAGCTGGCATGTGGAAAATAAGCCCAGCGTTCTCTTGTTTGACCAAGTCCCGATTGTTCCCCTACTCTTTAAAGTAAGCAACGGACACACACACACACACACACACGCACACGTTTGGCTCTTTAAGCTTGTTGATGTTCTGAGATCTGCTGCAGTTTCCACCAATACACAAGAGAGCAGAAAGATTACCCCGGCGGCAAACTACAGAGGCATCTGTGTGAGCAGCTGTTTGCTAATAAAGCAATCTTTCCTCCTTTGTTACATGGACGTGTACCTTTTTAACCTATTGCAGTCAAATGTCCTGGCAGTATTGTTTTTAACAACTTGATATCAATACATGTGTTTGATAGAGACAGAGAGAATCATTTAAGGCCAGTTATAGGAACACAGTTTCAACCAATCAGATTTTCTGTGGGGATTTGCGTATTTGCGCTTATGCAAATAATGTTTAAATATATGCACTGCATGACAACATGTTGTGTTTTACACACCAGTAGGGTCATATTATGGTTTGTTGTATTGTATTTGAATCATGTTGTTTGTGTTTTTTATTTTTTTATGGCTGCAGCATGGGTTAGAGAAATGTCCCACCTTGTGGGACAATAAAGATCCTAGTTATAACTGTCTAATGTATACAGTTATGAGTTTCTATAAAAGCAGCTATCAGTCTGCCCAACTGTCCCGTTTTAAATCTCCTTCTCGTATTTATTTTAATGTATTTATTTTTTACACTTTCGTCTTCCCACTCCACTCTCCAGTTAACAGCTTTTGCCTTCAAAGATTATGTGCGTTTCGGCTACGTGGACCAGGGTGACACACACAACACTCGGCTACTGCGGCAGTTCAACATAAACACATACGCCCCCACCATGCTGCTGTTTAAGGAGGATACGGAAAAGCCCGTTGACATCATCCAGGTACAAAAATAAACAAGTGACCCCTCTAACCATTTTGAAACAGGAGTCTAAATATGTTTGTAATAATAAATTGTTAAATTACTGCAATGGCTTAAAAGTCTCAATTTGGTCATTTTGTTCAATTTCACACCTGCTCTACTCAAACCGTTTCTTGCTTGACGCCGTTCACACCCCCCTGCGCTTTCTCTCTTTCAGGCCAGAGGGATGAAGCGGCAGATAATGGATGAGTTTGTCTCCAACAACAAGTTCCTGCAGGTGCCACGGCTGGTCAACCAGCAGCTTTTTGATGAGCTGTGCCCTGTCAAGCAGTTCCACCGACGGAGGAAGTAAGACATTTTATGAGCGGAGTCCTTAGCCTCTGAGCCTGTACTTTTAGATTCAATTAGATTAGATTCAACTTTATTGTCATTGTGCAGAGTACAAGTACAAAGACAACGAAATGCAGTTTGCATCCAACCAGAAGTGCAAAAAGAGCAGAAAAGTGCAATGTGATATACAAGTATAGACAGGAAAAGAAATATAGTGCAGTGGAGACGGTAGTATACAGTTGGTTTACAGATGGTGGTTTAGAGTAATATAAATATCTCTCTTAAATGAATCTCATGTGTAATAAGACTAGATCAAAGGAGGCGTCTCTCTACTGCTTGTCTACTCTTGCTGAGTTGTTGTAGAAAGGAAAGGGGAAAAAAAAAGCAAAGCCTGAATTTGTCTTTTAACATAGTATAACAACTAACGTAAGAAGCTGAAATCCAAACAGAACAGTCGGGACAGGCATTACAGTGGTTGTCACTGTGAACTTAAATGTTGTTGTCTAGTTAGGCTGCTGCAGCCGGTGGATTGACTGTGTGAATGGTTTGCAGGTACTGTGTGCTGCTGATCACAGGGGAGGACCAAGCCTTTCTTCCAGGCAGTAAGGCCTTCCTGGACTTCGCATCAGTTAACAGAAAAGACGTTCTGCGGTTTGCGTACGTCTACCAGCACCAGCAGCAGCCTCTCTGTCAGGCACTGCTCCATAACCAGGCTGCACTCTCCCCTCAGGTCAGTGGCAGAAACGCATACACAGTGTACACACGTGCATCAATAGTATGCTCGTCTTGTACACAAACTCACTTAACACGAGCCTAAAATCAAATGTATGCCAAAAATGAACCCATCTGGAGAAAAATAATAATTTTTCTGTCATCCAGTACAAACTAACATCGAGGGACAACGTGCACTTGCTGGAAAACCTTTTATATCCAGAACATCCAGAATTTGATATGTGTCAGATTACCGATATGTGCATCCCGAGACTCTGCATAGCCTCAATGTACAGTCAGTAAAAGTGCGTTTGAACACCACTGACAGGTGGTGATTCTTGAGAGGCGGAGCCACGGCGGTAAGGTCATGTACCGCTCTGTGAGTGGTGGCTGGAACGGCAGTGAAGAAGATAAGTACCGCCTCCACGAACAGCTGGAGCTCCTTCAGAAAGACCCCACCTATTTGAGCTCAGACGCCACCCTGCCAGAACTCAACAACGAGATGGCCCCCGTAAGACACTGCAGACACACACTCACCTTAGTTCTGAGAGCAGTGGGCTGGGGCTGCTGAGGCTGACAAAAATTTAAACCGGAGGTATTTTTGGATTAATGTCATTGTTTTCCATCTCATTTTCCACCTCCCCAGATTTTCATTATTCAGTGGATGAATGCTGCCTATGACTACATCCTTCAAATATATGATGACCTTCTCTACTCAAACTGGTAAGACAACACTCACTCCGAGAGACTGCAGCCTTTAGTGCAAACAAGAGCGAGACAGACATGGTGGTGTTATTGGTTGATATGGGCTGCTGCGTGTTTTCTCCTGCATGTTTCAAAAATAACACTTTTCTGCACTCAAGGCGAGAGATGATGCCCATCCTTTCGTTGATCTTCTCAGCTCTCTTCATTCTTTTTGGCACCGTCATCATTCAGGCCTTCAGGTGAGAGCAGCATGACCCTTTTTTCATTCTGCAAAATCATATGCCCGAAACATTTGACTTGAAATTACTTTAACACTAGAAAAGCCAACGGGTAAAATTTACCCGCCTTGCATTTTTTACTGCACTAGCTAAAGTTATTATAAATGTATTCTTTAGTGTCGGCTCATCCAATTCAGGAAAGAAGTGTCTGTGCGTGTGTGTTTGTGTGTACTGTATGTTTTTGATCTGTGATGAAAGAGCCTAAACTGACTTTTAAATAGTTACTTTGTCAGGTCATATTTATTGTTTAAAAAAAAATAGATGAATAAATGAATAACTTAACTCTTTCAAGAAATGCCATATTTGCGAGTGCTGACGCTGTTTCGGCAGCAGGTAAATCTTACCCGCTCAGTGGTTTTAGGAGTAAGTGGATTGCTGGCCTTTCTAGTGTTAATCAAAAAATGTCTAATACCAAATGATACTGACTATATCTACAATATAAATGTGTTATTTACTAAGGGTGTGCAAAAAAATCGATTCACATTCGTATCGCGATTCAAGCTCTACAGATTCAAAATCGATTCATATTTATTTTTTATTTTATTTTTTTCGTTTTGTAATGGTGTGTATACTATTGTCCTGAAATAAGTTTAGCTCGCCATTCCCATAGATGGCGCTGTGTCGAATTCACACTGACGCCTGGGCACTCTTGTCATAATCAGAAGAAGACTAGTGCAGCAGAAGTAGTTTAGTCGGCGCAAACAATGGCAAACCTAACAGAATTATTCAACCTGCTCCATCCTCATCAAAGGCGAGAGTTTGGGCACATTTCGGCTTTTATAACCTCGAGGGGAAGACGGAACTTGACAGGAATCATGCTATATGCAGGCTTTGCAAAGCAAAAGTTAAGTATTTTGGAAACGCCACAAACTTGAGAACTCACATGGTACGCCATCACCCAGAGATTAACATTAAAGACATGGACGAAAAACAACCTGAAGTACCTAACATGCCAGTCAACCAACGCACTCTTTCAATGCTCTAAATCCCACTCCCAACGAACTCTGAACGAAAAGTTCTTTTTATTTAACAGGTTTATTTTATACTTGAATTAAATGTATTTGAACGCTGGCCAAAGCTTGGCACTTTGCAGTTTTTATTTTTGTATGAAGACATATAAAGTATATCAAACTACATTTAATTTGTGTTTCTTTTAAATTGTATGTCTTCTGTTCATGTAAATGTAGTTACTTTGAATCGAGAATCGTTTTTGAATCGAATAGTGAGCCTAAAAATCGATATTGAATCGTGACATTTTCTGAATCGTGTCCCCCTATTATTTACGATTTGCTTGTCTTATTTGTTTTCTAATTCGAAATGACTATCCCTGGTTTTGACTCCAGGTGAGGCAAATACTGGCTGGATGGCATTGCCCCAAAGGAGTCCGAGTTACTGGTGTCCACACTGATGATTTCCTTTTTGTGGTGCCTTTTTTTTTTTTTAGTGAGCCAGGTGAGAGCAAACCCCGGAAACCAAAGCCAAAGGACCAACAGCAAACTGAGGAAGACGCATCAAGTAGAGCCAGTACTTCAAGGTAATGCAGTGAAATGAATTGAACACAAGATGGACATAGAATACAGCAGATGGCACATCCGCAGCCAAAAGCCTGTTTTACGTCGGCAACCTACTTTACTCACAATATGAGACACAATAGCAGAAAATAAGGGCACCAAAGAACCGTTTAATTCCCACACAGACTGCCTGAATGATGGTTTTTAAAACCTATTTTGCAGTTGATGGCTGTTTATCAAACTGGCAGGACCTTGGAGGGGCTCTAACTTAAGCACGTCCTTGAGTTGTCTAAGCCCCATAAGAAATGTTCTCAGTAATAGTTAAACATGACCCAGCAGTATAGTGTTAATACATTTGTATTTTCTGTCATGTAGCCAACGGGCTGATGTATAGCGATTCATTGTGATGATCAGGTTTAGAGTTTCACACCCCCATCTTTGCTTTACTTGTACTCTATCCACTATGCAATATTTTAAACTCATGATATCTCAGTGAGTGATTATACTTTATCTGCTGAAGATAAAACCATATTGCCTTGATAGTCACTGTATGTATGGATCTATGGCGCAATTCATTTATGTTGTTGAGCTGGTTTGCGTTTGAGAAAAAGTGGCAGCTTTGTGCACCTCACATGGACCTGTTTATAAGCACAAGACTGACATGCCACATGTACATTAAGAGAGTTATTTCTAGCTGTAATCATTCCTCCCCTCCATACTGCCTGCGAAGCGATCCCCTCCTAACACAATTAACACAGAAAAAAAATAAGGGACAAAATCCATGTATCCATTTGAAAGTAATTCCCTCTTTTGTTTTCCCTCCCTTTTCCGTTTTCTTTCTCATTGGTCCACGCAGCCGTCCTCCTAAGAAGGACTTTGTGGAAGTGACAGAGCTGACAGACATCACGTACATCAGCAACCTGGTCAAGCTGAGGCCTGGCCACATCAACGTGGTGCTGGTGCTCACCAACACCTCCAAGAATGCCCTGCTCAGGAAATTTGCCAAGGAGGTTTTTTCTTTCTCCGGGTAAGTCTCAGCACTGCAGGACAGTTTTGTTAAAGGTCCCATGGCATGAAAATTTCACATTTTAACATTTAATATGCGTTCCCCCAGCCTGCCTATGGTCCCCCAGTAGCTAGAAATGGTGATAGGTGTAAACCGAGCCCTGGGTATCCTGCTCTGCCTTTTGAGAAAATGAAAGCTCAGATGGGCCGATCTGGAATCTTCTCCTTATGAGGTCATAAGGAGCAAGGTTACCTCCCCTTTCTCTGCTTTGCCCGCCCAGAGAATTTGACCAACCCATGAGAGAGAGACATCATGGCTTTTCAAACGAGCAAAGGGACCCTCTCTCTTCCTCAATAACTACAGACAAAGAAATGGCACATACTAAGGAAAGCTCATTGTGGGACTGGCTCTAGTGGCTGTAATTCTGCACCAAGGCTGAATTTCGGGAAAGAGACTTCAGATACAGTATTAGGGGACCACTAAGGTCTATATAAAAGCATCCAAAGAGCACCATGTCATGGGACCTTTACATTTCTATTATTTGTTTCTATTAGTTTATTCATATAAACAAAGTGCCTAAATTGTCCTTGTGAAGGCAGACTATAGCTAAACACTGTTTCTGGTTTAAAAGTACATTTGTATCTGCTTGCCTTAGGGATGTTGCAGTAACTTGCTTTGAAAAGACGGAACTAAGGATATGTCATGGAATATTATTAACATAATGTACTTCAGTATCTATCTTGCCACTAATAGTGCGTTGAATTTACCTCGGAACTCGGAAGCCGGAGCTGGGAATGACGTCACACCCGAGTTGAATCGATCCATTTACAAGCCAGACTTTTCATTGTGTGGTTAGCTCTAGCCAGGTTAGCCATTGTTAGCAATACCAGTAGTTAACAACGCATTACGCCGTTTTTGTGCATACAAACAGCGTAGCAACATGTCCACAGATAGAAGTTGGACAGGACTGTGTTTACGATTGATTAAGTGAGACACAAATAAGACAGAGGTGCTAATAACTGTATGTTACCACCGCTTTCACAGCTGTTGATGCACGGGTCAGCCATGTTGGATTTTGAACTCTGGGTACTGCGAGGTGGTCCGAGTTCTAAGCTCGGAAATCCGAGGTCATGGGGTGTGTTTCCAACTTTGACCTCGGAAAATCCGACTTCCGAGTACAAATGGAACGCTCTATAAGATGCCCTGATTGCATATTTTTCTTCTTTGACCAATTCTTGGTCCACTTAATAATTATGAACCTCTTTGCCACTACAGGACTCAGACCCTCCACTTCTCTTTCCTCAACGCTGACAAGCACCGCCACTGGATGCCATCACTCCTTCGCTCAACGTCTGACTCGATGCAGAGCGAGGGCCATTCGGACGTGGACGAGGAGTCACCGGACTACGCTGGCCACGTCCTGGCCCTCAACGGCCACAAGAAATACTTTTGCCTCTTTAGACCCGTGTTCACAGGGGACGATCCCAACGACTCCTCGTCTGAGACCTCGTTCTCCTTTGACAGCAGGAGAAAGTCCCGGTCCAGGTCCAGGTCCAGCTCCAGCTCCCACTCTCGATCCAGGTCCCATTCCAGGGAGGATGGGGTCGGACCCAAGAGGGGCTCCAGTAGGGCCACAAGCATAGAAGTCCACCACAAGCTTGACAGGCTGGGACTGTGGATGGAGAGGCTAATGGAGGGCACCCTACCCAGATTACAGGTGCCTGCATGGCCCTCTCTGGGTGAAACCACTAACTCCTCCACAGAGACCTGAGCTCAAAGTAAGAAAGGTTGGAACGCTAGTGGATACACACGTTGTGGGCTTGCCTCAAGATTAAGTTCATTAGCAAGAAAACTGCAAAACGATGATGCCATTTTCAAATAATGATTTAAGTTCTCTGTCGCAGAGGCAGGTTGCCGCGCTGAACTGTTGTGACCCGTTTACAGAATGTCTTATTTTATCTGTCAGATCTGTGAAGCAGATGGGAAATGATGGCGTAGAGTAGAGTGCTACCACAAACCTTTTAAAATGAGCTCATTGAGGCGAAGGTAAAGGCCACGCTGCATGATGCCGCTTCATGTCTTCTGTACAGAGACCGAAGGAGGCAAAAGGAGAGACTAGGAAAACGACCAAAGCTGTAGTACAAACATTAACAGTCTATCTTCACACACACAGGTGGTGTTGAAGGCGGTGTACTGTCCCTGGTTATAGGCCAATAAGCATCATGGTACAGACGTCCGCCGTGGTTAGCTGTGTGTGTGCCTATGACTTATGTGTGTGTGTTACAGATTAACTCCAGTTCCTACTGTTGTTTCCCTCTCTTTTTTTAACTCTTGTCTCTCTACATTTATTACGTGAATTCATACAGCTCGGAATAACGCAATTGATTTGCTCTACTTGAGTGCTTTGAGCCCCCAATAGCCTCTAACGTTAGCTTTGAGCCTGAACACATCTTTACAATTGACAACCCTCCTTTTACGTCCGTATGTGGAAGCAGGTTAATATGTATAAAGGTTTGGAAACAAAGCCTGATGCACTGAGTTTATAGATACATTTTTTTACTTTTAGGAGCCTTCAGTTGTTTGCTGTTATAGATCCGACACCACCTTTTTTAATTCCAGGCATTAAGATATAGAGTATTTCACAGCATTATAAGCAAATTTGTTAAGGAATTTAACATTAAATATGCTACCAGCTAAGTTTAAATTTTTTTGGATAAGTAGTACCCAAAATGTTTAAATCTGCCTTTTTTATCTTTACACTCGTTTTGTTTCTTGATTTCACTTTTTTTTTTTTCAATTGTCTGAATCAGGGTCAAAAGATAAATCCTACCATAATATACTTGCCCTTTTTAAGCCTGTGCCATAAACCACTGTAAATATCAATGCATGGGATACGTAGACCTAAAGTCACTAATAAATATTTTAGTGAATTTGCACTGGCAACTTAAATGCTTCACCCTGTCTCTCTCTTCCTTTTACTCTGTAATTGAATAATTTGCTCCTCAACAAATACTGTATGCGGTACACTGTAACTTGTAATCATTGTTCTCGTATGTCCTTTGAACTTCATTTGTGTCTATATGTCAGAAATGAAGTGTAAATTAATAAAAGAAACTGTTAAAAACATTTAAAATAATGTTGATATGAGATGTCATTTTCCGTCTTGCTTCTTCAAACTAAGAAATAATTGTATCTACAACAACCCAACATTAAATATGTTAGTGTAAGTAAATCAATCACTAAGGCACAATGAATTTTCCAGCTTATAGTCTGGCAATTGGCTTGATGCGTATATTAATAACAATACATTTAAGTACATCACACAAATCAAATCTGCAGATAACACAAGAAGAAATATTTACCATAAATAGAGCTGCTGCTAAACATGAATACGTTTTCAGCATTATGTTATACACGGTACATGTACTGGCAGTTCAAATAAGCAACACGTGTGTGTTCTGTACTACAATACAGGCTCAGTACTCATTAGGAATGTCAAACACTTTCTTTACGGACAGTTCTTCAGGGCCAAAGGAGACGGGCAGCAGCTCGTCCACCGTCTTCTTCAGGTATGAGCCGTCGGGCTTAGACAGGTACACATCGCAGTTTGATCCAAACTATGAAGGAAATTACATGAACAGAAAATGTAGACAAATCCTCTTGCAAAGCAACCCTTTTTTAATGATATGTGTGTGTGTGTGTGGTCCTGACAATGAAAAGTTATAAGAATATCATTACAGACGGACAGAAAACTAAAAGCTCCTTGGAAAAACTTCACCAAACCACTAGAGCAGCAGGAATTATACCTCTCTTATGAACTGTCTGCAACCACCACACGGGGAGATGAACTGGTCATTCATGTCACTGCAAGAAACATACGAGGACAAACGTAGAACTGTATTAATGTTGAACACAAAGACCTTGTGGCCTCTGATTGATGTTTTGGACTGATGCCAGTGTATCGCAGTGTTACTTTTTCCCCAGTTCTTTGAAACATTCCCCACTGTCTCCTAATGATTATTTACTTTAAGTCTTCTTATTTCTTCTGATTCTCTGCTCTGTTCAATACAGTTTTCTCACAGCTTACGGCTCATATAGGCCTTATCACAAGCCATTAAAGCTATACTGCGTAGTTTCTGTCTCCCCCATGAGGAATTCTAAGTAAAGACAACAACGCTGTCGGCGCGTCCACATGATACATGTTGTTTAGGTGACACGTCACAGGTCAGGGACCAAGAAGATCTATACTGCCATACTTCATTACTAAACCTGTCCTGTGTTCAAATATGAATTTTTGTCTGTCTCTAGAAGTTTAGGGAGTCGAAGCAGCTGCATGATAAGGGAATGTAGGGTTCCAGGACCGTCTCCTTTGAAGGTTAGTGGAAAACAGGCTAGAGGGCCCCACACACCTTACTGACAAACACATACACCTGCAGATATCCTATTCTCCAGAGAGAGATAGACTGAACTTTAGATATTTGCACAACAACAAGATTTAGTTGAGCACCTGTTTGCATTGCTTATGTTAGTTGGCATTAATATCCGTGCACAACCCAAACTTAACAGCTTCAGCGGAAGATAAATGCCTCATGGAAATACACACATCCTTAGAGTTGGGATGGCACTACATTGTGGTTAAACTGTACTGTTTAATCCTAAATCTCTTCATCAAATGCTTCTGTGTAAGTCATCAAAGTCTCCCGAACTTTATTCACATATCCAAAACTCAGCTGCTCCTGATTTTTCCTTGACAAAAGGACAGAAATGTATCCTTATTTGGTCTCTTGAAATGTGTTACTGATACAAAGATCCACTATCAGGATCCAACTATTTCTCTCTTCGCGTGTTAAACTGTGGAAGTTATACTTAAGACAGACATGTGTTGTGTGAAGTAATGGGGGAAGGTTTGATACGGTTTTGTGATGTACAAAATGTGAGCACAAGTTAAGTGAATTGTGGTTTTGTAACACAGAAATGATGACTAGCCAGATGGATGCTTTCGTTTAATAGGAAATACAGAGAAGTTATTACTAAGACAGAAACCTTACCTGGCAATTGCAATTGCCTTGAAACTTCTGTAGCCTTCAGAAACTGCCTTTGAGATAGCATTCCTTTCAGCACACACACCCAGGTTGTAACATGCATTCTCCACATTGCAACCTGCCCGGGGACACAGGATTAGTCATCAGTATATGTTAGTGTATTCGCTTTATTGAAATGAAACTGATAAATTAGGGGGGCGGGGGGAAGTTGGAGTTGCAGGAAGAGGCCTCATAAGGGGCTATCTATTTACTTAATCTCTCCTGGTAAAAAAGTAACTCAACAGGTCTTTGCACTCAGCTGTTTGTTTGCCAGCTATGGGCCCCCCAGACATTCCTGCTGAGGTACACGTGACTCGCTAAGCGTTGAATTGCCCAGCAACATAAACAGGAGAGTTGCATCTTTGACTTATTGTTGACAATTATTTAACATCCTTGTCAATGTGTATATAGTGCTGTTGACTCAAGTGACACAATGACAAAAGGTAAGCTCAGCAAAGTTAAGGGAAAGTTAAGATTTGTCGATCCGGAGAAATGTGATTTTATTCAACCAATAGGCCCTTTTCACAGCAGCCATTTTGACATGCCAAAGCAGTGCAAACACAGGTGAAATTGATCAAATGAATTATGGTCCCATTTTATTTAGTATGTCACAGCCATTCCAGTGAGCAGGGCCTGCATGCTAGCTCATACCGGGAACTAAATGGAACAGGGACATAATTCAGATTATTAATTACACCCTTCTTTGCCCTGCAATGGCATGTCAAAATGGCTGCTATGATAAGGGCATATTGGAACGATAAAGACTCATCCTGGGAAAGATTTAACAATGAGCAGCTGTAGGGAGACATGTTAAAATGAAACCCTTCCTCACTGAGTCTTATGTCAGGTAATCATTAACATGTAATCATTAAGTGCATTAAAATTAAACTGATCCGATAAATGATCTATTTCTTTGTACTTTGTACTAATGAAATTCTGTTTCTTCTCCCCCATATGTCAAATGATCTCAAACAGCAACAAGGCAGCAAGAAAAGACTAAGAGTCACAAACAAGTTACACAGAGCTGTGGCTCTTTCTTTTAGATGTACGGCATATCATTTTAAAGTCTACTTGCTGATAAGGGCAAATAAGTTGATAGATTAGTTTTAGGAAAAAAACCTAAACAATAAGAATGCAGAATTTAGTATTGATACGTAATAGTAGTGTACTAAACAAGCTTTCTTCATGCCAAATATGTACTCTAATAAAAAATTCAGAGACGTATGTCTTACCTGTAAACCAATAGTTGTCTGGTCTAGTCAGGAGAGCAGCTCCCACTCTGAATTTGCTGTAAGGGCAGTAGGCTTGCTGCTTTGCCTCCTGAGCCTGGTGGATCAGCTTTTTGACTGTTTCCTGGGACAAGTGTGTGGAGCCATGGTCCTTAATATGCATCACACCCTCGCTGAACTTGGCTTGGTCCATGATTGCTCTTGGGGTTTGTAAGGTTGTTTTTGAGACAGTGTATGAGTCTATTGTAGATCAGCTTTAAATGGTAATGTGTCAAAGGGAAGGGGGAGAGTAAGCAGTCACGGCCAATCACTGGGTAGGATTCCAGCATGCTGTCATGAGGCAATGGGAGGCCATCAGGCAGGATGCTGTAACTCACCTTTATGACTAAAATGTTGTGTGAAACAATTTTCCTAATTACTTTTCTAATTACTTTCCTTATCTATTGTGTATTAAGCTGTGATAGATGACCAATACCAGTGGAGACAGTTTGAGAAAATACTGTTCGTATCTTTATTGTTAAGTCCAGCTTCTATTTGAGCTCTGAGTCAGTAGAGAAATGGAGGCTTCAAAGACCAAAATGATCCCTGAAATGACCCCCAAAATCATTTCTGGAAAACATTATAAACACAGTATAATACCTATAAAATACAAAGTGCATTTAGTTGTAATATGTCAGACTTTCTTTCATAATAAACCGAGTTTTCTAGCTCAAGTGATATTCACCCAAATAAGTAACTTCACTGTGTATTCATGTAATTTTACCTGTGTGTGTCATGGGGTGTATGATACAGATAATATATTTTTAACCAATGTATTCTTGTTTATATTAAAGTACTGTATAAAAGACAACAAAAATATCCATTAAGGCCTCAGGGTCCATTAGGACCCATTCAAATCTTCATCCCAGTAGAGTATTGGGTGAGCAAGTTATTAAGAGTCTGATTAGTTGTTCTGTGTGACCCAGTTGATCCATCCGAGGTAGTTTCTGACCTTGGTGTAGACGCCGGGGTAGTAAGCATCGGCACAGCCGATGCCCCAAGATACAATGCCCTCATATTTACCATTACAAACAAGAGGTCCCCCTGAGTCACCCTGGATGCAAAAAGAAACAGATACACATTTTTGTTCAGGTTATGTGACAACTTTTAAGGTAAAATACTCCCCAAAAATGTTTCCTAACTGATCGTAGCTGAAAATGTGTGTCTTGCTAAATGGTTAGTGTAAAAAGCTTTTAAAGCTGCACTAATCAATATATATGATGTATGTATGTATGTATGTGTGTATGTATGTTTATATATATATAAAACAAAAAAAATAACGTATAAACAGCTCTTATAAACCAGCAGCAGCAGGCAGCTGTTTTCAGCAAAAAATATCTAAAAATCCATACACTATGTGCCCACCACCGAACAGCACACAGACAAAAAGCCTTATTCTTTTTCTCAGTTGGTGAGTTGGTGAAGATGAACACAGAGCTACAAGGAGAATGAAGATTGGTCTTAAATTTGTTCCACTTTCCCCAAGTGGCCAAAGAAATATATTAATGCAGCTTTTAACAGTACCAGAAAAAAATAACTCAGATGAATTGTTCTTTGCTGTCACTCAATTTTAGTGTAAGACAAGTTTCAGTCCTGTGTTTTGAATTTCGGTGGTGGAGCTGGTGGGACTCCTATGAAATATTGTAGTGAATAATACCTCCACCCTAATGTGACATCTCATCATAACAGTTCATGATCAACATGGGCTTTCATTTAAACCTTAAATATTGCCTAATAATGTTACATTAGACTCCTAAGTATTTTTCAGTATTACAGATTACAGAATCAGCCATCACATGTTTACTGCCATGTTTGTATTTCATTTTGACAACTGTAACATTACCTGGAGGTATTTGATTATCAGTTCCTATGAGAGTCAAACGAAATCTCTCGAACAAACACTTAACTTTGGATGCCTCACCTGACAGGAGTCTTTCCCACCATAGAGAGAGCCAGCACAGACCATGTTCTTAGTGATCCTGAAGTAGTAGTAGTACCAGCAGTTGTTGATGATGTCCACATCCACAGACCTCAGTACAGGTGACAACATGTAGCTGTTGAGCCAGGTTACACCCCAGCCGCTGACTGTGCACCGGGCAAGGTTGGCCAAGGGCGGTGAGTCTGGGTCTGGCAAAGAGGCTGGCTCGACCCTGGCGTTGATGATAGCTGGACGGTCCAACTGACCCACAGAGAACATATCCTTTAGTCAGTCAGTGGTGGAAGAAGTATTCAGATCCTCATACCACACTGTAAAAATACTGTTATAAGTAAAAGTCCTGCATTGAAAATGTTACTTATGTTAAATTATGTATCATCAGGAAAATGTACTTAAAGTATTAAAAGTACTCAATGCAGAAAATCTCACTGTTTAGAAACGGGAAACAAACTGTCACAGTTCTGTCAATCAACAAAGTGTTTAATCGGCTAATCATTTCAGCTATACTTGTAGGTCTATAATTTATAATAAACACATTTTATAAACTACGTGTGTTTTGTGTGCAAAAATCTTAATTGGTAAAGTAACTAGTAACTAAAGCTGCCAGATTAATGTAACAAAAAACAATATTTCCTTCTCAAATGTAGAGTAGAAGTAGAAAGTAGCACGAAAAGAAAAGACTCAAGTAAATTACCATTTCCTCATTACCATTACCTTAAGTACAGTGCTTGAGTAAATGCACTGTACTTAGTTACATTCCAACATTGCAGTCAGTCATCACAAAAAGCAAAGATGATGGTAGTATTTAACATTTTCTATTTGCATGACCCACTCTGCTGTCTGTGCTATTGAGTGATGACTCATAGAAAAGTGTCACCATATAAAACAAAATACAATGAATAAAGACGAAGGCAGAAAATGATAAATAAGTACATTAATGGGAATCAGATTATTTAATAAAGGGGTTGAATGTAACTCTATCTCAATCGGGCCACCAGTTCAACAGGTAGTAGGGATCGCATGTAGTGTGTTGCAATGGCACAATTGATACAGTGCACTGGAAATTTGGTTTAAATGAAAATATGTGCGATTAAAAGCAATGAGTCAGTGTTTACTGACTGGAAGTGAAGTGACTTAACTTCTAAAGGAGCCTTTACCAAACCCTGAAACCACCAGCTGGCTGTCAGAGACTACACATTTATAACAGACAACCTGCATTTCAGTCTGGATGTGTGGAGTTTGAAGTGCATGGGCATTACCTGGGCAGGGAAGGTCCAATTAAAAGACACTATTGAATTGTGTTATGGGAAATGCATGATTCAGCTTTTTTGAAATTTGACCTACAGTATATAGAGACCAAAAGTCTGAATATGTTGACCACTACTGGACCATTCCTTTTAACCTCTTTCCCCCGACTTTATGAAAATGCAATACTAAATGGCTTGAGTAGCCCTTTAAGTTGAATTTAGTTCTGCCAATTAGTAAGCAAGGACACTATATGGCTTATATAATTCATAAACATTTAAAATGTAATGAATTGCATACATGTTTACCATAATATGACACATCTGTGTGAAGGGTCCTATGACAGACCATGCATTATTTAGAAATGTACATATTTGTTCAGCTATTTAGGCTATTACAGAGTTTGCATGGTTTATTGTATATTCGTCATGACGTGTTTATGTATAGTTTGCCTCCGAATTGTGCTGTAGGCCACTGACTCATCAATGTCAATCAGTAACCTAATCAGTGTATGAAATTTGTTTCAACTCAGGCCCCGGATCACAGGATCTATATCAAATCCATACCTGTATCAAAACACAACCCTATGTCATAATCATCCCTTACCTTAAGCAGCATGATATCATTGTCAAATATCCAGGGTTGGTACTCGTAGTGCTTGACGACTAAAGAGACGTTGAACCTCTGTTCAAAGCCCTCCACCTCGATGATGTTGTGCTCACCCAGGGCCACTTGGATCAGCTGACTCCTAAAAGAACACAGTGGAAGGCAAAGGAGAATATTCTTCCATCAACTACAGATCAGACAATCCAACACTTTTTTTTTTTAAAAGTCGTGTAGTTTTTCCAGATCATTCTAATATTCGTTTTCTACAGCTTTGAGATTCAAGTGCAAGGTGCAGCGTGTGCTCCCATGCATAGGAGGATTACAGTATGAGACGATGGGCTCCTGGGCACGGAGGTCAGGCACTTTCCTGCCTGACCTGCAAAAAATCTGCTGTATGGCCATGCAGTTGCACTCTAGTCCTATAGATAAACTGAGGAGATAAACACTCACTTAAAATGTATCATGATATCTTCTTCAAAGTGATTGTTTAGGCTACTTCTTCAGTTTTCAGGACTTTTGGGGCTCTGTTATTGACATGTATGACAAAGCCCTTTGATTATGCGACAATAAATGCTAAGTTAATAACAGCAATTTCACAGAGGCTCTGGTTTAGGGGCCATGCTGAGCCCTTGGGCCCGGTACGCCCATTTGGTAATCCAACCATGCTTCGATGGATGTTAAGGAAATCTGGCCCTGTGAGGACCACATGTGTAAAGCTGCAGTAACTTACGGTCTCCAGCAGTGGGCAGCAGACACCACCCACTGCGGGTGGATGAGGGTGCCTCCACAGAAGTGGTAGTTCATGAACTGGAGGGAGGCTTGGTGCTTGATGGAGTAGGGCTGTACCTCTGCACCCCCGATGATTCTGTCCTCGTACGAATCTAAGAGCCGAGGAGGGGATTAGACACACAGAGACAGAGAGGTTCTATTCTATAACATAAGATAAGCTCATAGCTTTTAGTTTTTACTCAACTAGAGTTACATGAAGTCAGCCCTGTGTGACTAAAGGTTTAAAAGTTAAGAAGACAGTATGTACTTTAAATGTATTGTCAGATGCTTCACCTGATAGGTTTGCAACGAGCAGAAGGAGCAATGAGAGGTGACAGGATGGAGCCAGGCTCATTTTAGCAGCTACCAAAAAACAAACAAACAATAAACCAGTGTTTTTTTTTTTGAAGATAGTATTATCAACCACAGTAACCAAAAAGGTCAGGCAGCATAACTGTGCTCACTCCTGCACATTTGATGGGGTTTATTCTGTGGGATCCCAGCAGGACAAATCAGTGCATCTTACCGCACACCAAAATGTGTCCAGAAATTATTCTTGAACTTACAACCTTTGAACTACTACAACTAAGATCATTTTTGTTCAGTGGTTTACATTTTATAATTACAGCGCATAGTCAGAAATGCAGTATAAACAGGGGAGACTTCCTATTCATTGCATTGCTTCTTCACAGTCACTCAGAAATAAGCACAAGTTATGTTTTCCAACTGGTTTCAAGTTCCAATTGATTCATTTGAACTGATAAAACTCCTTAATCTACAATATTACACAATCAAAGTCAACTCAATTTGATACGAAGATTTCTCACCTTATCAAGAGTCAAGTGAGAAAACAGTCCAAGCATCCACACACTGGCACTCACACTCACACACTCATCTTATACCGTAAAATACAGTAAAGCTTGAGAACTCTCAGGCCTCTTTTATAGTGTAACCATAGCTGCCACTTTCATTGCTCCCATTGTCCGCCATATATCTAAGTGTTTCTCACAGACAGAAAGCCAAGACTGTGACCTAGTACATCATTTTTTTAAACAACAGTCTTCTCTTTCACTACAGCTCTCTTCCCAAGGCATATGTTCTCATAGATTCAGCCTATTGTCCAGTAGTGGAGACAAAGTGAAGCTTTACTGAGATGAAACCCAACAAGCCAGATAAATGATAGACTATACTAGCCAGACATGTTGTTAGTGTATCCAATGATGTTACAGAGACAGACAAGCAGGACAAATGATGTGTAAGTATGATATATTTGCCCCCATTGCACTATCAACCTGAGACGTAGCAGGCCAATAGCATGTATTTTTGTTGAACAAGGACAAACCTTTTCTCAGAAATCTCATTCGTTTGACTGAGAGTTAGAGTGGCTGAATATCTTTTGTACTTCTATTTTCCCCTCACGTTAACTTAACAATCAAAGCAAATAGTGTCAAATCAGTGCCACATCCTGGCCTAAATTCACACAGATAAGTCTGATCCAGCAGGGAAACACTGTCTTGTCTGCAGTGTCCTTCTTCTCCTCTCTCAGCCTTTTCCCATCTCTTCAGGTGTCACCCTCACTTAGTTTCCCAGCTGTTTGTTTTTGCCATTCTTAGTTCCCACACATAGGGGCGTTTGGTCTGTAACTCATATAACTCATAGCCTCTATACAGTTTACACTCCCAAAGGTGTCATTCCAACTGTTGGGGTGAAAGGTGATAGTGTGCCCCGCTCTCCCTCAGGTGCCCAGCTGAGATAACAAATAGGATGCCTTTGTGTTTGTGTGTGTGTGTGTGTGTGTGTGTGTGTGTGTGTGTGTGTGTGTGTGTGTGTGTGTGTGTGTGTGTGTGTGTGTGTGTGTGTGTGAGACAGAGGAAGAGAGAGATGCCTTGCACAGAACTGCATGTGCAGTATTGACGAATGAGTGGTGAGTCGGAGAGGAACGTGTCGCTGAAATAGTCAGTTCACAGAGACTTGTTTGCCACAACCAGACTTTTGGGTTGACATAGAAAAGGACTGAATATGTCTCTACTTCTCTGTTGATTTAATTTCTACTGTATATTCACATTATGTTGTGTTTTCATTGACAAAGCCACACTAAATTATGGATGCATGGTTATAAAACAGCCATTGACATTGTGAGAGTTTGAGCTCTACCAAATATAAATGCTGTGTATTTAAAGGCTTAGTTTACCCATATTGCAAAAAAAACATAGTTTCTCATTTTTTTCTATAACCATACATGCTGTAGTCTTGGAATGTCTGCATCTACTCCAAAACAGTGAATGTAATATAATTTGTTATTTGGTACTCAAAATAGCGGCAATATTTTACTTTCTATCCTGATATTGTTTCAGTACGTTTCTGTAAGATTTATACTACTCTTGCATCGGTCTGTCAAAGCTAATGGTTAGCTTAGGAAATGTGTAGTTTAGCTTAGCATAAAGACATAAAGCAAGAAGAAACTGGCCTGGTTCTGTTTTTAGGTTAAAAAAAATTCTGCCTAACAGTGTTTATCTTGTTTGTTTAATCTGTACAGAAACTTAAATGTAAAAATAACTAGTTGTGGCTTTATGGGATTTTCATGCTGTATATTTCTAGGCCAGGAGCAGTGACTTCCTGAAAATATAGAAAAACTATGAGATTGGTATAAATGTTCTCATCTAACTTTAGAAATAAAATATGCGCATTTCCCAAAATGTCAAGCTATTCATTTAAAAAAAATGTAATTGTAGTAAAGTAAGTAAAGTTAATTTACATTCTAAATTAGACGTCACAAAGTGCTTCACAATAAAAGATTGAACCAAAACATAAAGCAGAGATACAATAAAAAGGTAAAGAATAAAATAGAGATAAAAGTAAATAAAACTACACAAAAGCAGGTCTAATCAGGTGACTCTGCCAGACACATTAGTCTGGATAATCCACAGACCTGGCTGTCAACAGTTTTCATAGGGGCAACTGGTATTAAGTCATGTTTCATTGCTATAAAATGAAATTGCATTCACCCCCACTGGGGATAAGTAACTTGCTTAAACATGCTCTTAAAAATGTCTTCATATTGTAAAGACAAAATTTAGGAAAAATATTTCCATTATATTTGCATTTGTAATAACCTGATGTTTGAGGGTGATTGCCTGTTGGTCCAGGAAACACCTGACAGTGGGAGGCCACACAAAGCCGTCTCTCCCATTCTACAGGGTGAAGCATCAATTATTCAGCTCGCTCTAAATGTGGGACAATAGGAGGTCAGGCCAGATTCTCCTCCCATGCTGTGGATGATGCTGATTATAATAGTGATGATGATCAGGCTGATGATAATGAGTTATTATTATTGCGGACACGATGATTCATACTCATACAGAGGAACACGCGTGCGTCTCGGCTGCGTAGAATACCTCTGTGTTGTCTTAACTCGGAAGTGAATCTCCCCACAGCTACAAAACAAAGGCACACGCACACACACACACACACACACACACACACACCCACACACACACACACACACACACAAACACACACACACAGTGGGCTATTGAAACATTTCAGCACGGATAAGCCTGGATGATGACACCAACAGAGCGTGCTGATACAGTATAGATGAACCCGCTCAGCACAGTACTGTGTTGCCATGGCAACATCATAAGGCTTTTCGACAAGTCAGGCAGGTCAGGAGAAAGAGTTGTGATATTGCTGGGATGGCAGAAAGAAGGGGAGGTAATTTTTGAAGGTGAACTTTGTTCCTCTCTTTCCTTTTCAATCAATGCTACAGTGTTGGACCATGGTCCTGCATGTCATGGTGAAGGATGAAATTAAACTCGAGGACAAAGGTTGATGTGACTGACTCTTACTGTTTCCAGAAAGGAGTGGATGCCCAGTGCTGGGCTGGCGGACAGGAGCAGAGGACACTGGTTGTTTGGCTGCAGTGGTTCAGCTGCTGGTACAGTATGGTGTAGGATAACGACCTTAAACCTCCACAGCTATGATGAGCCTGCTCATGTGTTTATGTTGTGTGCTACTGGACCTCACAGCAGTCCACAGTGAGTACATGCTTTTTAGTTTTGCTAACAAAATATGTGTTGATTTATTTAATTTTAAATGTTTGATTCTGTTGCAGTGTAATGGTCTTAGCTTTTTATTTAAATAATATTAAAGAGGTGGCTATTTTAAAAGTTTTGAACATTTTTATTTCAAGGTAATACTTATGAAAGGAATATGACAATTTGGGAAATATGCATATTTGCTTTCTCGCTGAGAGTTAGATGAGAAGATGGATAGGCCTACCTCTCTCGTGTCTGTGCAGTGAATATGAAGCTTAAGCCAGCAGACAGTTAGCTTAGCTTAGCATAACGACTGAAAACCTCTAAATGACAATTCAACGTTTTACACAACAGTTATTTGCCAGACTTCTTGGCTGGGAGCAGTAACTTCCTGGAGTTCCCCCCCCCCCCTCCAACACACACACACAGATACAGACACACACCCCACCCCATATAATGGTAAAGTACAGTGTTTGTACAGATTCAACAAAAGAGATTGTGGCAAGAAAGCAAATAAGCAAATATGCACTAATCATTTCACAGTGTCAGTAGTTTGTGACTACTCCTTAACTGTGTTCTTAAAAACTTTAAAAAAAAATCTTATATATTTACACCAATGGTTACAGCAATGATGTATAGATATTTCCAAGAAATAGTCTTTATGGTTCCCGTCATGTCTCCTACTGTATAGTCTGAAGCCAATGTGCAGTAGTTGAGCTGTTGCATAGGGGCAGGGAGAGCCCCCCATGCTAATGTTTCAGAGCCCAAAGTGAGGTGGTGACACTTGAAGGTCAGGTTATATACGATTACCTTCTTTAAGCAGTGACCTCCCAGGTGACAGAAAATCACTAATTGTCAGCCTGGGTCAATGGGCTTGAAGGGGGGATAAGGAGGGCCTCACTCTTTATGTTCCTCTTTTGTTCACTGATGGCTCTCGCCATCTTTTATAAGATGGACTTTTTAAGCATGATTGAAATCCATACTTCTGGAGTTGGATGTTTGGAGTATTTATGAAAGCCTGAAGGAACCATTCTAGTATTTTATGAGAACATGATGACATATTTGTGACATGTTGAAAGTATGGGGAAAGTAGTTTTAATGTCCACTCTCCATCAGCTTTGTGAGCAACAACTTCAGCAATTGTCAGTCTCCACCAGTCAGTCAGAACTGAAAAGGCTTTTTCGGATGAGAGGAGAAAACATCTACAGTACAGCAATATTAAACTACTCTAAATCGATCTGCCATAGCTCCTTTTTACGCGTTGTCCTGTAAATGTTTTTGTTTCCATACAGGCCATGTGCTCATGCAGGGCCGTATAGTAGGTGGTCACACCGCTGCACCAAACTCCATCAAATACATTGTGTCACTGCAGAGCACCCGGGGCCAACATTTCTGTGGTGGATCACTGGTTCACAGGTACTGGGTGCTGACAGCAGCGCACTGTAACATCGGGTAAGATTTTTCAGCGGTCGTCATCAATAAGCTGAACATTGATCCTTTTTGCTGCTTTTGTTTGGTGAAAAATCACAAAACCATGTTTTGTCATGTTTTTCCTGTTGGGGAGGTTACATGCTTGTTTATGTTTTTTGATAAAGCATACTGGCATATTAAGATGAAGAACATGATAAACACAATACTTACAATGTTAGCATTGTCATACTGACATAATCTCTCATAAAGCTAAAATGTGACCTGACAGTGTTTGAACTTCGCTCAAGGTAAAGGTCAAACTGTTTCTGAAAACACTTTGACATTCTTCTGGCATTCTCATAGTGGACTCTGTAGAAGTCACTGTGTAGGTAAAGCGATATATTGTGAGTAGCATGATCCCATACAGGGCGAAAAGGCAAAACACATCCATTCTGCTTACGGGTAGGAAATATCAATCAACCGATGCAAAGTAAACCTGTATACAGGCCACTCAGAAGTCAAACAGCACTCAGATGCGGTCGAGTCAGCTGACCTTGGCACATTATCAGTGTGTGTGTGTGTGTGTCTATGTCTGTGTCTGTGTCTGTGTGTGTTTGTGTGTGTGTGTGTGTGTGTGTGTGTGTGCGTGCGTGCGTGCGTGTGATCTTGTCTGGATCCAGGATATTGGCCGTATTTCTGTTATAATGCCCCGGCCCTGCCTGCACACAGTAAGCCATTGTTCCCTGACGGACAAACACTTCTGGCTTTATGTGTCTTTGTGACTTTGAATCATGAGTGCCAATTTGTCATGTATATCATTTCACATCACTCCCACCTTCCCTGCCTATTAACATACAATTCAATTCAACTAAGATCCAAAAAATCTTTTTGCAAATATAAAATGTAATTAATTCATGACGTTGAAAACAGGCCTGCATGTGTTGATGTGTCTTCTCTGTCTCCCTTTAAAACTGGTGAGTAATGATCAAATATCAAGGCCCTGATCTACCTAGTTCTATATTTGTTGATATATGTGATGTAAAATGGAAACGCCCTGTCTTTTAGGGCAGAGCACATGATGATAGTGGCGGGCGACTACATTGTTAATACCTTTGAGGGTACTGAGCAGTACGCTAAACCCCACAGGCTGGTCACCCATCCCCACTACAACAGGAGCACCAACAATGCTGACATCATGCTCATTAAGGTACTGCAGACACAGTGCAGACATGTAGCCACACAGCAATGCTTATCAAACTTCACAAATCTAGAGCGTTACATTTAAAATGTATTGATTAATGTGTTTTGTAACATCTATTTGGACATATTTTGTTATTGAGCCACAGTTTGTCTTTTTGGGCTTTGTTCAATATTTTAACTGAACTTTCAACCTGGGACATTAACCTCGTATTAAGGTCTCCTAAATAAATAGTTCTAAGCTCTTATCACTAATGGTGTAAAGGTTTAAAACAGCACCAATGCAAAGGAAACAACACGTTCTGATTGCATGGTAAACCACTGATGTTGGAAACACTTTCATGCAAGGTCATGTGAGTGACAATTATGAAGACATTATTATCAAGAGGAATATTACGTCTTTACTTCATTAGTGTTCATACTCAGAGGTGGGACGATAATTTATGTTACTCATATCTCAGTGATAAAAACGCATGTCTACGGAGCGACCTCTAGATCACCCAGTAGAGTGTGCTCCCCATGTAGCCTGAGTCCTTAGCAGCGGCACAAGTTCGAATCTGACCCGCGCCCCTTTTCTGCATGTTGTCCCCCCTCTCTCTCCTCTTTCCTCTCTTCAAGCTGTCCTGTCAATTAAAGGCCATAAAAAGCCCAAAAAATAATCTTAAAAAACAAACAAACGAAAAAACACGTCCATCACACCACCACACCATTTATATTATCTTAATGACGCAATCGCAATAGATGCGGCCATGTAAAAAAGCACCTTTTGTTCTTTCTGACTCAGTTGGCAAAGCAGTGTATGTAGTGGATGATCATTTTTTGTTGGTTTGTCACTACAAACCCATTTCTTGTTGATCCACTGTTAATATAAAAATACTGTCAAAAGTTTAATAATAATCGAGATAATATAGCATATAAAAAATTATATTTCACAAGATAGTTGTGAAAATTTTTTCCTTCACATGCTGCTCTGAAACTCTCCTCTGTCCAGTTGCGGGCCCCCATGGTGCTGAACAAATACGTCTCGCTGGCACCTCTCCCCAGGCAAGGGACAGGAGTGTTTGAAGGCTTGGTGTGTCGGGTGTCCGGGTGGGGCTACAACAATCTAGATGGAGGCCAGGCCCCCTTCACCCTGAGGACGGTCACAGTACCCATTGTTTCATCTGCAAGGTGTAACAGCAGTGAATCCTTTAATGGAAACATCACGGCAAACATGATCTGTGCTGGCTACAGGACTGGAGGAAAAGATGCATGCAAGGTAAAGGGGACGAATACTATATATCATAAACTCTTTCGCTAGTACTTTTTTTTACAGTACTAGTACTTTTTTTAACAGTTTCTGCTATGAACTTCTAGTGGGCATTGCACATCATTGGCTGCCCAATCTGCCCCATTGTGACACCCATGATCATTTGATCATTGAAAGGCCATTAAATCAATTTTGAAATAATAAATTCTCCAAGGTACCAGTGTGTCCAATAACGCAGGGTGATCCTCTTTTCATCAGCTCACATCAGAGCAAAACAAATTAGACAGTTTTGGGAAGCTCATCACCATGACAGTATATGAGGATACTGTTCATCATATCAGTGTAGGTCCAGCTACAAGCTTTTATTAAGCATATGTGGCAGTCCACCCACAGGAATTGTATTAGTTATGATAGTTTCAGAAGGGATAGAAAAGCATCCTTAAAATAGCACCAGGACTGAAAACCTTGCCTTAATTTTGAGGTACAGTCATTTGCTACAGACAACAGCATGCTCTGATTTGGCTATTAGTATCATGAAAGAATTTCTGCCCCAACCTTTGATGTGAGTTGAAAATTACATGAAATCCAATGTGTGATATACCAGTAGGCTATATTTTGCCTTAAGTAAAGAGCTGAATGACTAATTAAAATGTGCTATATTTAACCCTGCCTGCAGTATGCAACTTTGTGTGTACGCATTTCCAAGTGGCAGCTAGAGATTATGATTTGGTGAATCCAATCCACACCATCCTGTGAGAAGACAGTTTTGTTTTTTACGTGTTTGTCTTTTTTCCCGTATGCGTAAAAAACGTCAATGCTGTTTGTACAAAAATGTGACAAATCCACAGTTAAGCTAATGTGATTAGAATAGCATGTCACATGATGAAGGCACATGCCATTTTATGACATTTCACATGGGAAAGATAAGATAAGATCTAATTGATTAAATGTCTTGCTTGAGACAATAAAGTAGTGACCTAACGTGGCTGGGACATCTAGACACAGGATGCAGAAATTCTTCTTAAAACTACTCTCAGTATAATTTAGTGTAGCACCAATCAAGGACATTGAAATGGCTTTTCAGTAAACTATGAGAAACTCAGATCATTCATTTTTTTATGGTAACTGATGGAGGGTGTTGTCTTGTCCTTGCAGGGAGACTCTGGCGGGCCACTTGTGTGTAGGGGGTGTGTCTACGGCGTGGTCTCCTGGGGCAACGGCTGCGGTGATGCTAAGTTTCCAGGAGTCTACACGGCTGTGTCCAAATTCCGCCGGTGGATAGACCAAACCATCTACGGGTCATATCTACGCTGTACCAAATACTGATGAAGATAATGATACAACTAAGATAATGAAAGTAGCCATTTCTGCAGAAAAAATTAGTCATTCCCCTGAAAACCTTTGTGCTGACATGGACCAAAGGTGGTTCTGTGGAAAATATGCAGAGCTTCCTCTGACTCACTGCTCTAATTATTCTGAAAATGTTTTCCATACCAATATAATGGTGATGCAGCTCATATTCTCAAATAATCTAGCTGTAGCTGGTCTCTGCCTGCTACAGCCATCGTAATATCCACTACAGTGGGCACTTTATAAGCCTTCTGTATATGTAATCCAGTAATGTGAAGTTCATAACATGTAAAAAAAATACTATTTTATTGCAATAAATGTTCAAATATAGAGAATGTGTGCAGTTGTGTCAGAGTTGACTGGTGAATGTCTACAGTCAATTTTAAGTTTGACTTTGGCACTCATAGTTCATCAATTCTTTTTAATTAATTTGTGCATCAGTGCACCCTAAAGACACTTCTTACTTTGAGCAGTGATGTCATACATTAGACAATAAGACAACACCTTCTGCCAAAGTTAGAACAGCTTTGCTTATTTTACAGTTACAGTTAGTCTGTCAGTTGTTGCCTGTAGATGCTGTCATTTGTGTATATTTTGCCAGGCTACTGTCACTCAAACCACAGCCATGCAGGCCTGATGGAGAAAATGATCAGATTTTTTGAGTATTATTCTTAGTCATGAGTATTTAATGTTATAAAGAAATACTTCAAATGGGAAACAAAGCACGTCGCCAATTGTTTTGGTAAAATATATATATATATATATATATATATATATATAAAGTAAATTAACCATGTGCATCTACAATGTTCAATATGGGCAGTTTTGTTAAGGCTTACTAATGGATTAAAGTAATTAATACAGAAGCCAATTCTTATGACAATATAACCACACATGATAATATTTGTGAAACTGAAAGAGTTGAGATCATCTGATATGAAAGGGGAGCCTCTGATAAAAATCATGGCTACTGTGAGTCCACAGGGAGTAGGTGTGTCATGTCTGCACCTCCTCTATGAATAGTCGACGGCATATCACAGTTAGTTATGCTGCAGGCTCAGATCTCACCTTTCGTTTCATTGTCAAAGTAATGAGAAAGGATAGTCTATGTCAAGACTTAATACCTGTCCATTGCTCCGTGTCCTTTACTGTAGGCTATATCTGTTTCGTAAGATCCCTTTGTGCTGCTGTTACAGAAGACAGATTTACCTAAACACAGCAGACAGCAGTGGGTGGAAAACTTAAACTGGATCCTGTGAGGTTTGTGGACATTGAACTGTCTATTGTGGATCATCATCTTGTCACTTAATGTCATTTTAGGAATAATGGAACTGATATAATCTGTTGTGTTTAAAAAAAAGAATAAAACAACTCAATAGAGTGGCCAGTTAGCTCAGTTGGTCGAGCGGGCGCACATATGCAGAAGTTTCTTCCTCGACGCAGAAGGTCCAGGGTTTGAGTCCGACCTGTGACGGTTTTCCTGCATCTCTCTCCTTTGATATGTCAGCTTTCCCATCCAATAAAGGCAGAAATGCCCAAACATTTTAAACGAAACAAAACATCTCAATATGACGTTTTACAAAGTAATCTGAATAATTTACTGAGTAAACCTGAAACATCATCAAATCCGGAACATGGATTGATCGGATTTGACAAAGCAAATATAGCCTAGAGAGAAGTTCCCTGATTCCCAGGTGTAGCATCTTCAACTCCCATCCAACACCTCCATATTGATATTACAGTTATCTAGAAACTGAGGTAAAAACAGTGCAGGCCCTCAGTATGAAACTGGAGCGCCATGGGGCCAACAGTCACATCTCGACTCATATGAAAACACTGCCATCCTCTGGTGAGCTCTGACTCAGTGGACATATGTCATGCTCAAAACCTCGCGACCAAATAAATCGCCAAATTTGTAAAATTGTAAAACAGGTTGGAAGATTTCACATCTGTAGCCTTAGCCTACTCTCCGAGTGGTGGCGCGTAAACGACGTACTCCATAGATCTGTATTGGTTTATGTATGTGCCACCCTGAATATAAAGTCGCCATTAGATTGCATCTAGACCCTGGAGAGTGGAGCATTGGTACACCGCTACTCCAACTGGAAGCTTCTCTGGGCTGCACCAGAAAACCCCCGTACAGTTCCCTCGCCAGGGCTCCCCGGGATCCGTGTTTTGCATCGCTCCTCAATTTGCATTTCTTCCTCAGATTTTCCGTGCGACCGGTTCAGCCGCTCGAATCCAGCGGGCGCTCCACGGCTCTATTGTACGTGCGCCTCCATTTCCAAAGCAATACGCGCGGAGAAAAAAACACTCTGGAAATTTTGAATAACGTTGCTGAAGCTTCACGAGTGTGGAAAATTGAGGACATTTTGATTTAGCCTACTGTCATTTCTGTTGCGTACCTGCGGAGACAGACACGTGTCTTCGGGGTAAACACAAAGGGCTCGATCGTGTCTGCAGATTGCATTATTTTCTTCACTCCTTTTGTTTGTTATAGACGACCGAGTTCTCGCTTGGCGACGAGCTATACATTTTAGTTTGTGCGCCTTGTTGATAAAGACGCATTTGGAGATGTCGGAAGTGCTGCCTTTCAACGAAGAAAAAATGAGTCATTATGGAAATGAGGGCGACGAGGGACACCTTTCCTTCACCTGTCGTCTTCAAGACACCAACAACTTCTTCAATGGATCACAGAACAAACGTCCGCCGAAACTCGGACAAATAGGCAGGAGCAAACGGGGTAATTATACAATTAAGGCGTTTTCGTTTGTATGGTGATGTGTTGAATGCGCACATAGGTTACTAGAGGACCATCGTTAAGGATGGCTCCGTGTAAAGCCAGAACGGCAACACCTTTTCCTTGACACGGTCTTCAGTATAGCGTAATTTCCTTTTGTTTGCATGCGTGTGGGATGTATAGGTTTTAAATATTCTATTCGCATTGCAACACAAGTTGGATGCGCAGTGCGTGTTGTTAAATGCCTTCTGAATGCTGCACATCATACTTGTGCTGAATGTCCCCTCCACCCTCAATGAATGGTTGGAACGATTGAGATTTATATGGTTTTTAATTATGATTTTTGTGTTTGCATGATGCATTCAGGCTGTTTGTGTTTTGGCTTTTGTGTGTCCTGCATTCCTGATAAAAAAAATCAATGAGATGGTCCTTGAACATTGAGGCTCACTTGTGGTGGCACATGCATGCACAGGCAGACGCACAAATGCACGTGTAGTGCACTGACACAACATGGACTAACATGGCAAACACACGGCAAGACGCGTAAGAATTGCATCTGTAGGTGCCCAGCAAAACCATGCGCAGAAATTGCACATTTCACAAATGTGCATCACGCACGCACGCACGTACGCACACACACACACACACACACACACACACACACACACACACACACACACACACACACACACACACACACACACACACACACACACACAATCACGCTCATGGTTATCTTTCTCTTTTTGCATACTCTTACTCTCGCATGCACACAACACTTCTGCTTATACAGTGCAGTGCTTATGGTTTTGGCCTTTAATGCCCGTCTGTCACTTTGTGGTGAATGTTGGAGACGCCACACCAAGATGAGCCTCCCTCATTAACTCTCCCCTGTCATCCACAGTTGTGATTGAGGATGAGAATGGCGACAATGAAGCACTGAAAAATGGAACAGAGAAGACCCCGGCAGAGGCTTAGAGCGCTCAGCTCAACACCCCCCCCCCCAAAAGACACTCTTGAAATTTTTTATGGCGATATTTACCAGTTTTAATCCAAAGACACTGTATATAAGCACTTTCTCTCTTGTGGCAGCAAGCAGCACTTCCACGCCCTCCTCTCCCAGTCAGTCACGGCCATCCGGGTGACACACACTGGCAGGGGCGGGAGATGGCAGCGAAGGAGACCCCCAGGTGGACCCCCCCCCCGACACACACAACACACACACAAACACACCCTCGATTGCAGGGTTTCGCCATAAATCCAAAAGTGGGAGAAAACAACAAGAGGGGGGTAATAAGGTGGTGGAAGGAGGGGATGCTGTCGAAATGCAGAAATCAGGGACAGGATACAGAAATGAATCTAATATAAAAACTAAAGCACACACTTCTCCTATATCTTATCAATCAAACAAATGGTACCATTATTTCTGCTCTTCATTTTGATCGAGGGCAAATGAATAACAGAGTTTGTAAATATGGAAAGGGTAGCCCATATTTTCTTGCACAAAGTGGAAAGCGGTAAACTGGTTTGTTCTCTGTGTTGAAGACTTTATTTATTGATCCTTTGGAATATGTCTTTTGCAGTGACTTAAAGCCAGAGGGAGTGGTCTTTTGTATGTCGAGAAAACTTGAGTGAATGGGAGTGACATTTTTTTTCACTTAACAATTCTTGATGTTGCCTGGGTGTTTTTTGTTAACATACTTTGCAGCTAACGAGTCATTTATATACAGTGTCCCCCAACTGTTTGTAAGCTTCCCAGGCGTTTACCTGGATTGGTTGATACTGTAACTTGACTGTGTACACACCCTATTGATAAACTATTTATATTGCATTGTGCATTATCGTGTGTGCCAAATCTCATGAGGAATTATACTGTACCAGACAACTTGTTCGTTTTTTGTGCTTTATACATTTAGTCATACAATTCAGTTGTTTTGTTGGGTCGCCATTTTTTAGGGCTCTTTCTTAAAACACTGAGATACCAACTCATGCATGGCAAATATGAAATCATGCATGCACGGCAGAAGTTCTGAAACTCTTGTGTATTCTTGAAGCACCTCGTATACAGCTTTGAATGACAAACCTCAAGAAACAGTCTTAATTCTGCATTGTACTGTATGATTCACACTGATTTGTACAGTGGCCTAATATCTTGTAATAAAGATTATGATAAAGTACTATTTACTGTTTAGTGTTGATTGTGGTGTAAGGAATAATGTACTTGATGTTGCTTTTTTTTTAACTGTTTTAAAAACTGTAGCAAAAACACGAAAATATAGTTTTGTATCAGAAAGGTGAATACACTAGCAAATAGCTTGGCTGACCTTTTGCATATGTACTTTGTACATTTTCTGCTGTTGTTATTAGATTGGCTATCTAGCTGCCAAGGAAGGTCAGGCAGCAGTTTCCACTGTGAGAAAGTAGCATCCCATTCTTTGGAAATATCGCATATGGAAGGAGACAGAAAATGGGAAGAAAGATGAGCAAATAATCCCATCAAGAATTTGAAATTCACACTCCTGATTTGTTTAAAGGAGAGTTAAGACACTTGGCTTGGACAACTGCGCAACAGACTACGATCTCAGAAAGTACAGTATTGCAAATGATTCTGGGGGCGGGGGGATGTACAACACTGCTTCCCAATGCAATAAATGTCTGTTTGCATCTAAAATCTCAGCTCTTCTCTTTAATCAAGTCCTCTCTTTAACTTCGTTGCTAGAGATGCAAATGGTGCAGGGGCACCAAGGCGTGAGGAACACTAATGAGACGTGACATTTCCAACTCTGCTGTGGTGAGTAAATGATTCATGTTGTGTGACGAGCCTCTGTCAGTGTACGACATCTTAAACCCGGACTGCCGGGATGTGTGCTGGGAACATACATGCCGCAAACACACACACACACACACACACACACACACACACACACACACACACACACACACACACACACACACACACACACACACAACACACACACACACACACATCTGTTTTAGCTCCAACTGCAGGCGAGACTAACATATTGCTAGTCTCTTTCCCTCCCCAGTCTTGACAGACATGAAAGGGGCTGCCTGGGCTGGGTACCATGGTAACAGATGCACCTTGCACAGTCAATGGGTGCTGCGGTGGGTTTCGGTGCAGAATAGTCTTCCCTGAGCCTCGGCTTGATACCATCGCTATCTTTAATGGAATGTTCTCCTTTCTCTTATCTCTGCCCTCTTCTCTCAAGACCCCCTATTCACTCAGTGGCGTGACCGCATTATCCTGCCAAAATAGTCCCCTCTTCCAAGACAGCAGTCGAGCATGACGATGGTGCCTACTGCAGTCCCTCACACAGAATGAGAGGATGTTACATTTATGGAGTGATATGTTCTCTGTGTGGTAGATCCTTTAATCCAAAATGTTGAAGTGAAGGCGTGATGTGATCGGACCGAGCTTGGCTCTGATCAGACTTGGGTCTCACGGTCAGATAGTATTCACATACAGGCAAACCTGTAGGACGTCACCAGTAACAATGCAGAAAATCACAAAAACACATTATAGTATTAGTCCTACCAGAATTATCCTTTTGAAATGCTATTTGTGCTGCACATATAATTTACATTTATTTGCCTTTCAATCAATTTAAAGGTGCACTGTTTGTTTAAGTTCTGTGGCATTTGTCGTTAAGTCCTCAAGATTTTTGAAAATCTTCTCCTTTCTACATTGCGTAATTGTTTCAAGCCAATTCTGTCCTTTCATGATAAGGGAAAAGTAGTTAATGCCTTCATTACATCCAGGCTGGACTATTGCAACTCCCTTTATCACAGCCTTCCCCAGTCTTCTTAGGTCGCCTATAGATGGTCCAAAATGCAGCTGCAAGGATGTTGACTGGTATACTAAAAAATGTAAGGACATCACCCCAGTGCTAGCCTCTCTTCATTGGCTCCCCGTCAACTTTAGAATCCAGTTTAAGACCCTGCTGATTGCTTTCAAGGATCGTAATGGTCAGTCACCACCTTATATCACAGATCTTATTCAAAGGCACTCAGCCCCGAGGTCTCTTAGATCTGAGGACAAATCTCTCCTGTACGTCCCCCGATCTCGACTCCAACTAAAAGGTGACCGAGCCTTTGCAGCTGCTGCTCCACGACTGTGCAACCTGCTGCCTTTATATGTACTCCCTCCATTTCTGTTTTTAAATCTAGGCTAAAGGCTAAAGGCTCTAGGCTTTTTACTCACAGGCCTTTTTAACACATATCTTGTTCTGTTATCATGTCTATAATTCTGTAATTGTAAATTGCTGCTTGTTGTTGTCATATCAAAAGTATTTTTCTTTAATTTTTTTACATCCCCTTAGTGCTTCTTGGCACAGCACTTTGGTCAGCCTAAGCTGTTTTTAAATGTGCACTAGAAATAAACTTGATTTACTTACTTACTAAAGTTCATCACAGAGTATCCAAAAGTGCAGCTCTTCATTTCTGCCTGAGCCACAATCTGCTTATCTATTTTATGATATCCATTTACATTTTATTGATAAACAGGTCTAAGTGTCAAAGTGCTGAGTCAACTTCACAAAGACCTCCTAGCTGTCACATCTCCCTCACTGTTGACAGCCTCCTCGTGCATTTTATCAGTGATAAACCAGGAAGACATATTTCTCAGTTCATTTAGATAATATAGCACATATCCAGCTGACATACACAACACGTTCATAGATAAACATACAGAGGTCTCAAATGCAGGTTATGTGTTTATCACACAAACCCCCAGACAGTAGCTGCACACTTACATGCTCGAGTCCTAATGCTGTTATCACAGAGATGCAGCAGATGTTGCTCACCTCAGGCTAAACAAATAAGTTCAAATTCAAGCTCAGACTTGGGCCGGGTGCCCATCTCTGCGAGAAGAGGCTCAAAATTACACTGAAAAGTGAAGCGATCCCCATTATTGTAATTTATGTAAAGGGAAGCTCTCTATTACCATGGTCAGTCACTGTTTGGATAATTTTGTGGCAAATGGGTTTTGTAGTGAGGACTGATGAGAGGCTAATTACTGGTGCTGTGAAAGGGGGCAGACGGAAGTCAAGATCTGGGTAGCTGTTGGTTACATAAGCTCTGACAGGTGTAGAAGAAGAGAAAGAAAGAGGAAGGATGAAAAGGAGAAATATGAAGGATTGAAAGAGACAAGGGAGATAGAGAGGTGATACCATTCATTGGTCGCTGACACAAGGGGGGAAAACCCCACCCTGCTAGTCCCTGTTAGCTGCACATACACACAAGCTAAGACGCTGACTGTTCACACAGTTGTCATTGAGAAAACCCAGTGCTATCACTTCTTAGAATCCTGAATCTGACCTTTGTGTTGCCGCAGGGAAATACCCGCAGTGACCTCACATGCTGAACCACTCTCTGGGAAAACCACCTCCTCTCTTTCTTGGCTCGGATCAATGGGCTTTATATGATGCAGTAATAATATGTGTACAGCATGCAAATGGTGAGGCAACATTTGCATTTCATTCCACTACATATGTGCATTTTGTGTGTGTGCGTACATGTGAAGATGTTAGTGTATTTATTCAGATTTTTTGTGTGTGTGTGTGTGTATGTAAACTCAATTGGCATTGGGATCAGGTATTCTCTTGCTGATTCAGACTCTGCTGGGAATTCACAAGGGCGACAGCTGATAAGAGGGAAAAGGGAAATGCAGTCTTGGTTGCAGTACTGGTTGGAAAAATAAACGAATATCCCTTGATATCCATTTACATTTTATGGATGAACAGGTCTAAGTGTAGACGCCACACCAGAATATTTTCTGTGCTCCTGTGTGGGGTTTTTCCCCGTCAAGTTTGTTTGGGCAGAGATGAATCAGAGAGTTTGACCAAAAAAACAACCCGCCTATGATATGATGGTAAAACCCACTTTTGTTGCAGCTAAATCGTGATTGCAGATGACGTCAATCTTTCAAGCAAGTTCCCTCTCAGATATCAGTCCAGCTTTTACTTATCTCCAAAGACCCGAACGCCACCCACATTTTGGCACTGTCCTCATTGTTCCTGTCTGAAAAAGGTTAAGAGTCCAGGTTTAACAGATGGGACTCTCAGGAAAGAATTATGAAAACGGACAAACAGACAAAAAGACAGGGGGCACTCCACATTAACATTAAACACACACTCTCTCTCTCTCTCTCTCTCTCTCTTCCTCACTGTTTTCCAAGGAAAGTAAAGAGAGCTGGAGGATGGAGGAGGAAGGGCAGCAGGCAGACTGATCGGAAGAGAGTGGGAGAGCGGCACGAGAGGGAGATGAGGAGATAAGAGAGATGCAGAGCCAGGAGAGAAGGAGGAAAAGAGAGGGATAAACAAAAGTGAGAGTAGAGAAAGAGAGAGGAAGAGAGACAGAGGCTCACTGTGATGAAATGAATGCCAGGGAGAAACAGTTCAGACCCACCTGATGGTTACTATAGCAACCACATCCCCAGTCTCTCTCCTTCTCTCTCTCTCTCTCTTTCTTTCTCTTTCTTTCTCTCTCTCTCTCTCTCTCTCTCTCTCTCTCTGCCTAGTTGCTTTGGTGCTGCTTTAAGTCTGTGGAGGGAAACCAACGGCTGAGAAAGACAGCCTTTTACATTTTGGTGCAGTGGCATTGTAAAGCCTGATAACCAACTTTACGTACTTGTGTGCCCACTTGTGTACATTCAGTATGATGTTATTTATTGCCCCCTGGTTGTTGATTTCTGTCACAAATACCAACTGATGCAGTGGTTTCCTCCCATGGAATAATTCCCTGCAAAAGCTTATGTATGTCGGGGCGACGTCTAGCTCACCCGACAGAGCACCCCACGTAGGCTGAGTCCTTTGCAGCGGCCTTGGTTCGAATCCGACCTGCGGCCCTTTGCTGTGTGTCTCTTCTCTCTCTCTCTTTCTTCCGATTTTCCTCTCTATCTGCACTATCTAACAAAATGAAAAATGCCCCCCAAACATTCTTTAAAATATATTTTGAAGTGTTAGGAATGATTAGCCATGCATTGCAGTGTATTGCAGCAGTGCATGCACGTGAACAGTTCAAGGAAAAGGCACCATGCAGCAGGAGTCTCGTGTGACCAATGCCATGTTTTACCTATATGACCCTGCCTTACTCACAGACACACAGGCATCTACTGTATGAACAAATGTGTAGGGTTTGTATTGCGTGTGCATTGCTGTAACCACAGCAGACAGATTGAGATGCTATAAGCGTTCTCCTCAAGCTCAGCAGCAGCACACTACAGTTTCATACACAGAATGGGCATCGGATGTCTCCATTGAGATCGTATTCGCCCCTGCAACGAGCAAAAAACCCAATTAAACACACTCAGGCATATGCATGTTTACAAATGCAAGCCTGGCACCGCGCATGCACACACTGCACACACTCACACACATTCACAGACACTGGCTGGGAAATATCCAAACTGGGATACACAACAAAGGGAAGAGCTTGTGGGCCCCCCAGCTAATCTCATGCATGGAGATCATTTTCAAAACAGAACAAAATGGTGGGCCATCTCTCGGTGGCAGAGTGGGTCTCCGCAGGGCCCCCGGGGCGGGATAGCATGTAACTGTGTACGCGTGCCTCCTGAATAAAAGATGCTGACCTAGATGGAAATCAGCCATTGGTCACTTAATTTGTCCTACATGTGTGATTGGCTCGTGCTCATACACACACTATAGCTGCCCAATCGGCCGAGAGCGGAGGTCATGTATGTGTCGTAAAAATGTCGCAAACTTCTCTTTACAGGTTTGCACAGAAATACTGTCTTTAAGATACAAAATAAAAAATTGAATAATGTGGGAGATAGATTTAAGAATGTATCATATATATTGTTAATGTTTCACACTTTGTAGTGTAGGCTATATGTTGTTCTCTCCCAGCCCAACCTATTAAAAGCTTAATTTTTCACCTGCTCAAATTTTCCAAAGACAGAATCACAAGATGAAGCATGATAAGCATTTATAGTTGCTCCATCATCAACTAACATACACAGCTCACTGATGCAGATTGGATTCATGCAATGTGCCAGCACCGGACCACATGGGACTAAGTACATATGTCTGCAGGTCTGTGAGCATGAATGAGCCCGACTGAAAGGGTGTTTTGTATCAACATTGTACTGAGTCCTTCTACATTATTGATATGCAATTTGACTGCCCGCCATTAATAAATTATTAAGGAATTGAAAATTGTTGAGCTGGGGCTTGACAGCCTTGAAGCTCTTTGGCCCCGGCCTGATAGATGAATGAACACGTCCTTGTGATCATCAATGACTGTTGAACTCCAAACTGCATGAGAAAAGGCCTGCTTAATCTTTTCTTTTTCAGATTGTTCAAAGGACTCAGGGCTATTTAGCCCCCACCTTGTGTTATGTAATAATACAGCTGTTTACTGAGGGAATTGGTTGGGTTTAGTAAGAGCTGGGTCTCCCCCGGAGAAAGGAGGGAGGCTGGTTCCAGATGCTCATGGTTGCCTGGCCGACCTTGGGACTGAAACTGTTTTCAATCCTGGAGGCTCAGCCTGTGTGAGTCCCAACATTACTTCTTACATCTGGAACCTTAATATAACCATATAAACTGATCTTTGGGCTCATTCAATAGAAATGTTTAGAGGAACTCACTAGTGAGTTATTCAAATGGACCACTGACAAATTTCTTTTGTGTAAACATTTACTACAATGACCTAACATGACGCGATATCTAACCCTTATGTTTGACAGTCACTCAAAGACCAACAGGTGTGCCCAAACCTGCAGAGCAGTTATAAACCTTCAAAAAGAGATCCATATGTATAACAATACTCTGCCAATAATTGTAGCAAAATAAGCTACTCAATAGTTGAACATAATTAATGTTGCCCTTTAGCAGAACATTGTGAAGGTACACATTTGTAGAGATGGTCCGATACCATTTTTTGCTTCCCGATACCGATTCCGATACCTGAACTTGCGTATCGGCCGATACCGAGTACTGATCCGATACTAGTGTGTCATATATTTTATTATGTTTTAACAAGTGTATACTACTATCCCTGTATGGATGTGATATGATTTCTATCTTTGTTGTCGGTCTGGCTCAGGTTAAACTCTTTGTGAAACATGAACAAACAGAAAAAAATGAATGCCACAGAACTTTCTTTTATTATCCAGTTTGACAGTAAATAGACATAAATAAACTACTTTAATGTAGATTTTCTTTAGGGCTTTATTACGTGGTATCGGATTGGTGCATAAACTCCAGTACTTCCCGATACCGATACTAGCGTTTTAGGCTGGTATTGGTATCGATACCGGTATCGGTATCGGAACATCTCTACAAATTTGTAAACAGGACTTATAGGCAGATGTTGGTCTCATCAGTTACTGCTTTTGAAGGCTAAGCAGCCTATCCAAGTATTGACCAAAATGTCTTACTTTGAACATTTTTGTATTTTTAAGATACTGGACGGATTTCCATAATATAGATAATTTAATTAATTAATAATATTGAGTCCCCCATTAATCCCTTAAAGGGATAGTTCCGATATTTTGAAGTGGGGATGCATGAAGTAGTTTTCATATCATATAACCCCACTTAAAAATATTTGAACTATCTCTCTAACATCCAGTTTCAACCATTTTATTGCCTCTTAAGTAGCTTTAAGGTTGGTAAATGATATTCATGTATCATGTATTGTGCATCATGTTTTTGAACATTTATTATTTAAGCTATATTATATTCAAATCCGAGACTATTTTTATGGCTGCAACAGTACTCCCTTCAAATGGAAATATTTTTGCATTTGTTTGTTTTTTTGTGAATGATTTCTTCCAAAATTTTGCCTGACATTTGGAATTTTTGGATTTTCCACTAGAATTTTAAAAGTTAAGACATTTAAATATAATTTAAAATAAGACCACTGCTTGTTAAATGGTTAAAACTAAATTCTGAATAGGAATTACCCATAAAGAAGTAATTTTAGCCCATAATAAATTCTTAAACCGTGTCCACTTGTCTTATTAAAATACAGGAAAACACTGTTTATGAAGAGCATAATAGAATACATATACAATTTAATTTATGTGTCATAGAAAATAAAAGTAATGTTGGTGATCCTCAAAAAGAGTTATTAGGAACAACATTTTCTGTTACACCAGGTTAATGTAATCAAAATGTTAAAATCTAAACATATGCATAGACAGCTTTACTTTGCTAAACACATGGTCGTTTGTAAAACAGTCAGGTCTGTAATATAAAGGCTGGAGCTCTGACTCTGACAGCAGCAAGCCGTTCCTTCTACATTGAAATTCCTTAGTGATGTCCACTCTGCACCATCAGCCTCTTTAGCTAAGCCTCAGGAATACCAACCAGCTGTCAACCCCTTACTCTCTCTCTCTCTCTTTCTTCTCTCTCCTTCTTACCATCTCTCATGCTAGCTCACTTTCTCTCTCTTCCTCTGTATGCTCTCTCTTGTTGACAGAAAACAAGTGCTGCATCACCATTTTAATTCTGGCGTGGGCATGCAGGTTCTGTTTTGTTTTTTTTCTTGCTAGAGATGCATGGAGCAAACAGTGAGGAGCCGGCACAGAGTGAAGGATCAGGGGTATGAATCTTAATGACTTCTACCAGAAGAAAGTGGGGAGAATCCGCCCTTTATCTCTATCTCTCCCACTCTGCTTGTCTCTCTCTCTCTCACCTATGGACCTGAGAATGCAGCTCGTCTGTGTTTACAGGATTTGTCTGCCTTTGATTCTGATTAATTAGCTGACGATGGACAACCGAGGACCTGAATGCTGCCGTGTTAAAGACAGAGAGAACAAGACAGAGGAGACTCCTACTGCCGTATAGCCTTACCTAAGTGTTACCATCACTGCACAGTAGCATCACAGCCAGCACTTATAATGGAACCATGTTGGTAGCCATATTGAGTAAAATGCATACATTAATTAGAGGTAGCAATGTTTGTGTGGCTATTAGACCTTTCTTATTCAGACAGTCAAGTGCTACAAGTAAAAGACCTATGACAAGTAGGGGGCCTCACCCTAGTTAAAATTCATTCACACTAAATGGCCATGTTTGGGGCTATTTTTTCATGGTTTAGGCTAGGCCCTTTAGTTCCAATTAATGGGAATCTTACATCTTGATGTCTTGTTTTGTCCAAACAACAGCCCAAAACCCAACGCAATTCAGTTTATTATCATGTATGACAAAGAAAAACATCAAACTCCTCACATTTGAGAAGCTGGAACCAAGAAATATTTGGCATTCTAGCTTTAAAAAATGACAAAAAGGATTAATCAAATATCAAAATAGTTTAATTTTGTGTTGTTTGATGTGTGTGTGTTTTGTTTGGGTGTCCATTCACAGTGAATATGTAGTATTGAGCCCACCACAGTATTTGTAAAGAGACGTTGACCTTAATTATGACTATAACATATCAATGCCATAAGTTATGCATCACATCATATCTAAAGCAGCATATTTCTAATGGCATGACAACTACTTCAGTTCAGTTCAGTCCAATTGTATTTATATAGCACTTTTAAAAACAACCGTAGTTGACCAAAGTTTTTAAACAAGCTAAAAAAAAAAAAAGATAATATACACAAAAAATACACAATGTACAATACCAAACCCACAGCAGAAAAAAGGACAAGGTGTCAAAGCTCAACTTGAATTGAAAGCCAACAAATAGTAGTGGGTCTTAAGCAAGGACTTGAATGTTAAAGCTGCGCTCGTCTATATGTCTACATGAACAATGGGTTGAATGTCTATGTGTAATGTAGAGGTGTCACTTATAGCCCACCCACAGAATAATCACCCAACAATGCAGTTTCCCTCAGCTCTGTAGAGTGTTTCAGTGTCTTTCAGCTCATTGTTTTGGTTTTATAGCCCACAACTTTACTGTTTGGTTCACTTTCACTGCTCTCATGGACCTTGTTTCCAGCCACAGCACACTTGTCATTCTGGACCTGCCCACTAGTTGTCACCACAGAGTCCCCACCTCACCTGTCTCGGTCATCTGTCTGCACAGCTGCTCCTCAGCCCCAGACAGTTATAGCGCTCACTTTCTCCCAGATCGTCTGTTGCTGAGATGTCTATGCCTGCTACTTTTTGTTCAGTTCTGCTTGTCTGTACTTGTTATACCTTCATGCCAGCCTGTTGTTTAATGTCTGTCTGCCTTGTAACCCTTATTGTGACCAAGAAAAACTGTTCCTTTCCTGCCTTTTCATTCTGCATTTAGGTTCATGTTACATCTAACCTTATACAGTATATAATCGAAACCATCTGTGGTTGGCCATCACACAGTGTAAGAATGGTCCACAATTATGTTTCATTCATTCTCTAATGAAGGACTTTCAGAATAAAATCACAACACAACACAATTTTACATTTGGCTCCGAACTAAAGGCACACCTGGCCACTGGTGAACTGCTCATTCACACTTTTGCAGTTCAAAACCGTCTTGAGGCAACTTGCCTGTTCAACTTGCTTGTTTAAAATAATAAAAAGAAAGTAACACATTTTACGCAAAAAAAAACAGAGACACACACAGGCCTATAATTAAACACATTCTTTCTTCTGTCCATGCATTGCACACCTCAGTTGGGAACAACTAACTTACAATTTTTGAAAATAAATTGACAAAAAGAGACTCAAAGGTTTAAATTATACCAATGAACAACAGTAGATGCTGAGGAAAAAAATAGTAAAAATATTTGCCTCTTCTACCTCTTATTCTTTCTACATTCTCATCTAGCAATGTTTTTATTTTTTTATTGCATAATATTTTATTTTTAACTGGAGGCAGATCTTCAAGTATGAGCTCTTGTTGTAAGCCCTGCTGAAGTGTTCGTGTATAAATTTATGGAGTGCAAAAGAGTAAATACTGCCTACATGAACTGGGACATACTGTATACTCATGAGCATGGAGTAGTGTTTGAACAATCTTACATCATGTATTTATGGGCTAAGTGTTTACCTTTCTTCAGATTGTTCGCACAGAACCGATTTCTACTGCGACCACTCTACTTTGAAATCTTCACATCATCATATTCAGCGCTTGAAATGAGTCCTTATGTGGAAATACAAAGTCCTTCTCTCTGTCTCTTCCAAATTCTCTGGAGACCTCAAGCCTTGCTTTTACTCTTTCAGTTGCCATGGATACCTCCAGCAAGGCAGCTGATTGGAGGCAACAATAAACGCCGCTCTTTCAAGCCTTTGACAAATTTGTCTCCAAACTGACGATCTAGGAGACTCCCTATATCCTCTCTCACATGCTGACACACACCAACTAACGTATGTGCACACATACATGTAAATAAACTTGGAGTAACGCACACGCAGAGTGGCGTTGACCGTTGGATGACAGCGATCAATGTGATCTCCTTCAACACAGTCCAATGCCACGGTCATGATCTATCTATCTATCTATCTATCTATCTATCTATCTATCCATCCATCCATCCATCCCAGTGGAACAGGGTAAATGTGTGATATCAATTCTGCATTCATTTAAGGAGTTGTCAACCACAGTCGTCTGGCTCCAGAGGTGACCCCCTGTGCTCCTGCATGGTCCTATGGAGTGGAAGCCAGCTCTGGTTAAAAGCCTGGTATCCACTAAAGCACCAAACAGGGATAACTATGCTGCAGCACATTACCTTGGTAAAGAGCAAGAGTAGAAGTTCTGTACTGCACACTTAAAGAAATAATTTGACATTTTGTGGAATACACTAATTTCCTTCCTTGCCCATAGTTAAATGAGATGATCGATACCACTCTCATCTTACTCTCTGCAAGAAAGTATTTCATGAATAACCTATGCCTATTTTTTTTTTTTATCCTATCATTAACCCTACCCTTATACCAAGTCCTAACATTATGGGGTATTTTGTCCCCACAAAACACACACACACTTTGCTCTTATATAGAAAAGTAGCTAATGGAGAATCAAGGCTTCACTGGCACTCATAAAGTGTCAGATCCTTTACAAATATTTCAGGGTTCTCCAAAACATTTTTAACCCTTGTGTGGTCCTTCGGGTCCCAGTGACCCGAAGGACAACACAAGGATTATGTACTTCCCTTTACTTTGTTGAGAATTGCTCTCTAAACCCTGTTTCTTGTAAAGTAAGTAAGTAAAGTTTATTTCTAGAACACATTTAAACACAGTTTAAGCTGACCAAAATGCTGTACAAACAAGAACTAAGGTGCTGTATTAACCCTTGTTTAGAGAGCAATTCTCAACAAAGTAAAGGGAAGTACATAATCCTTGTGTTGCCCTTCGGGTCACTGGGACCCGAAGGACAACACAAGGTTTAAGAAACACCTACATTTATTAAGTGGCTCATTTGTGCTTCAATATGCTTTTTGGAAACCTACAGTGGGTACGGAAAGTATTCAGACCCCTTTAAATGTTTCACTTTGTTTCATTGCAGCCATTTGCTAAAAATCAAAAAAAGTTTTATTTATTTATTTTATTTCTCCTTAATGTACACTCAGCACCCCATCTTGACAAAAAAAAAAAAAAAAAACAACTTCGCTCAGTATTGAGTAGAAGCACCCTTTTGAGCTAGTACAGCCATGAGTCTTCTTGGGAATGATGCAACAAGTTTTTCACACCTGGATTTGGGGATCCTCTGCCATTCTTCCTTGCAGATCCTCTCCAGTTCCGTCAGGTTGGATGGTGAACATCAGTCTCTCCAGAGATGCTCAATTGGATTTAGGTCAGGGCTCTGGCTGGGCCAGTCAAGAATGGTCACAGAGTTGTTCCGAAGCCACTCCTTTGTTATTTTAGCTGTATGCGTAGGGTCATTGTCTTGTTGGAAGGTGCACCTTCGGCCCAATCTGAGGTCTGTGTACTGAGTCTGTACTTGTACATTCCTTCAATTGCAACCAGTCATCCTGTCCCTGCAGCTGAAAAACACCCCAATAGCATGATGCTGCCACCACCATGTTTCACTGTAGGGATTGTATTGGGCAGGTGATGAGCAGTGCCTGGTTTTCTCCACACATACCGCTTAGAATTAACGCCAAAAAGTTCAATCTTATTTCTCATAGTCTGGGAGTCCTTCATGTGTTTTTCGGCAAACTCTATGCAGGCTTTCATATGTCTTGCACTGAGGAGAGGCTTCCGTCGGGCCACTCTGCCATAAAGCCCCGACTGGTGGAGGGCTACAGTGATAGTTGACTTTGTGGAACTTTCTCCCATCTCCCTACTGCATCTCTGGAGCTCAGCCACAGTGATCTTTGGGTTCTTCTTTACCTCTCTCACCAAGGCTCTTCTCCCAAGATTGCTCAGTTTGGCTGGACGGCCACGTCTAGGAAGAGTTCTGGTCGTCTCAAACTTCTTCCATTTAAGGATTATGGAGGCCACTGTGCTCTTAGGAACCTTGAGTGCTGCAGAAATTATTTTGTAACCTTGGCCAGATCTGTGCCTTGCCACAATTCTGCCTCTGAGCTCCTTGGGCGGTTCCTTCAATCTCATGATTCTCATTTGCTCTGACATGCACTGTGAGCTGTAAGGTCTTATATAGACAGGTGTGTGCCTTTCCTAATCAAGTCCAATCAGTTTAATTAAACACAGCAGGACTCCAATGAAGGAGTAGAACCATCTCAAGAAGGATCAGAAGAAATGGACAGCATGTGAGTTAAATATGAGTGTCACAGCAAAGGGTCTGAATACTTATGTGATATTTCAGTTTTTCTTTTTTAATAAATTTGCAAAAATTTCTACATTTGTTTTTTTCTGTCAAGATGGAGTGCGGAGTGTACATTAATGAGAAATAAAATGAACTTTTTTGATTTTAGCAAATGGCTGCATGAAACAAAGAGTGAAAAATTTAAAGGGGTCTGAATACTTTCCGAATACTGTAGTTTAGAGATTTGTATCTATAAAACTTGTACACTTGGTTTAATAATTATATGCTGATTTTTTGTTTCACCCAGAAGTTGGAGTGGTCAAAAATATACATGCAGTTCAAAAACCGCACACTTTTTTATATGAGTTTTTCCACATGGGATCCAGCTTCTCTCAATCTGTACTGGTTGTTATGTTTAATTGTGATGATACACGGATTGCATCACAGAAGTTCAATCATCTGTCTGAGTTTCTTGATTTTGGTCTTGATGTTTGGGGTTTTCCTCCTCTTTATTACAATAAGGCTGTTGATGATATTGTCCTTCTAAATAAGCCTTTACAACAACAATTCTTTTGTGAAAACATGACAAAATCATTTGACCCCAAAATGTTTGTAGTGATCTCAGTGAACGCTTAGAGAAGGTTTCCTCTTAATGCATGGTTATCTAAATAAGGGGGAGATGATGAAACCATGCTATGATTATAAGAGAAGAATGTATCGATGCCAAAAGAGAGATCGTCATTACTCCAATGTGTCTCTCCGAAAAATAGAGGAATCATAAAAACAGCAATACAACAGACATTCACGTCTGCCTTTAAACAGCGCAATATTGTAAATAGTGAGACACTGAAAGCATGTTTAAATCCAACATGAATCCATAGGGCTCCACTCAATTCATTTCAGCACATCTGACTGCTGAGGCTGTCCCCCAGTGCTTCAATGTTTGTAGGACTATGTCCTGTCTTCAGGCTTGGATTAACCACTAGGGGGCCCTGGTGCAAACATGAGCTGTGAGGCCATCCATGTGTGGTGCTCATACTCAAATCCCTTCCACACCAAAGCTCCAAATTGCGATAATTTGATTACATTCAACTTTATTTAGGAAAATGCATGGTGTAAGCATGATAACTACATTTTGTAAAATACATACATAAAAAGACCTGCATCCTTGTTGTCAATAATTTGACTGTGTGTGTGTGTGTGTGTGCGTGCGCGCGCGCTCGTGCGCGTGCTTGATTGCGTGCGTTGGGAGGGGGCAGAACGTTTTGGCGTTTGGCTTTTACCCTAGAGAAGTGTTTCTTGAGATTATGCTTTAATCTCGCAAATCGAAACAAAAAAATTAAAATTAAGTTTATTTTATTTTTTTTATAATTTAACTAAAATGATCTGTTTGAATGTTGGAATTTAGAAATAAAGAGTCAGTCATATCTGTTGCTTTTTGTAAATCGGATGGGAACTTTTATCGGGGGACTCTTTCATTTTACCCGGACATGTAAGCAGTTGCACAGGTGCCCAGAATCAGTTTTGGCACGCCATTGTGGAAAATAGTTACTTTCACATTACTGACTCCTCACTGTGAGCTAGCTTTCCTAGTTGAGTTATCCCGAGCATAATAACTAAATAACAAACTGTTCCACAATGGCTACGGACTCCTGGGCACAGGCAGTGGACGAGCAAGAAGCCGCGGCGGAATCGGTAACGTTAAACCTTAATTTAACGTTACGCAACATGAGCTAAGGTGTTGTTAGCATGTTTAGGGAATGCTTTGGCCTGTTCGGAGAAACGAAACTTAGCTAATCAGCCTCATTTCTTACAGAAACTGTCCAACGACTGCGCTGCCAGTTCATACATTTACTCCTCTGACAGTTTGTCTCAGTAACGTTCACATGAACTTAAAAACGAAGCTACCGGGTGTCTTCGGGTTGTCGTGAAAGCTAAGTTAACTAACGTTAGCTCCAACTGAGGTGCTGCGTGCTCAATGAGTTACTAGCTTTAGCGGTTAGCTGGCTAGCAAGCAAATGGTGCAAGAGGCTTTAAAATAGCTATACCAATGAAGAAGTAGTCGTGACTTTTTCCCCAGTTTGTGTCTATCGTGTATTAGCCTGTCCTGGCTTATATCACGGCAAGCATTCTTCTTTTAAACAACTCTGTAAACGTCCTTATGTGTCTCCTTACAGATCGGTAGCCTCCAAATAAAAGACAAACCGGAGGAAAATGGTAAGTGCGTGTGCAACATTAAGCGGAATAAAACCAGTAATCTCCCAAATGTTTTGGATGTATATGTGAGTATCATTTTTACTATTGTAGGCACGGCTGCAAATGCAACAGACTCCAGCAGTGCAGCTGCAAAGTCAGAAGTTGAGGGAGAAAACAAGGGTACAGAAGAAGATGACAACGGTGGGACCTTTAATTATTTACATGCCCCCGAAATATTCATCCTCTGCTATCGCTGTCTGACATTCTTGATTGTCTTTGATTGAGATGCTTGGTTGTCTCTTGAGTTGTAGTAACAGTCATTGCAACATAACTTGATTTTCCAGAGGACAAAGCTGCGCAGTCATTATTGAACAAGCTGATACGGAATAATCTGGTCAATAACACGAATCAAGTGGAAGTTCTCCAGAAGGATCCCAACTCTCCGCTCTACTCTGTCAAGTCTTTTGAGGAGTTGCGACTGTAAGTGAATCTATAATTCATCCATTCATCTTTCTTTTTGCCCTACAATATTAGAGCACCACCAGATATCAATTATTAATCCGTTATCATGCCTAGTGTTAATGACACATGCATGTAGTCAGAAAGGATGTTTTTGAGCCAAAATGTTAACACCAAGACCCAGACATAAACCATACATGCTCCAGGAGGGTTCCTTCTGTTGCCCATTTATTGGTAGATATTTTAAGTTGTGTGCGCATCCACACTGAAGTGTATCAAAACGATGAGATGTTTTAAAAAAATATCTGTTTTGTCTTCAGACTTTGCTAAAGATGTGACATTTGACTATTCTCTCCTGTGTGCAGTAAACCACAGCTGCTTCAGGGCGTCTATGGCATGGGTTTCAACCGACCATCCAAAATCCAGGAGACTGCCTTACCTATGATGCTGGCCGAACCGTGAGTATATAGTATATACTTTGCACTGTACATAAACGTTGTAGAGTCCTCTGGCAGGGCTTACTGAAATCTCTCACCCTATGATATAACTTTGAAATTAATTCAATCAAACCTCTCTTTTAATTAACTTTAAAATGTCCAATTAAATTAATAGCCCCTTGCACCAGGAACTAATAAGTAGAACCAATAACTATTTCCCACCTTTGTCTGTGATCTTCTAATTCTTTGTTTCTTCCAGTCCACAGAATCTGATTGCCCAGTCACAGTCGGGAACAGGGAAAACAGCTGCCTTTGTCCTGGCCATGCTCAGTCATGTAGATCCCAACAACAGATTTCCCCAGGTTGGTTTTCACCTCCCTCCCTGTTGTAGAAGATCTATAATTAAAATCTGTTGAGTTTCTTAAATGGTGAGATAATTTTCCGCTTCCTAAATCCTTTTTTCACCCATTTCATTTCTCTCCATCAGTGCCTGTGTGTGTCGCCCACCTATGAACTGGCACTTCAGACTGGCAAGGTAATCGAGCAGATGGGCAAACACTATCCTGAGGTCAAACTAGTCTACGCCATCAGAGGAAACAAATGTAAGCCGTCTCTGCTCTCTACAATGCAATAATAGATCATATAAATATTTTCAAATAAAAATGTGTCTAGTATTTGAATTGTTCCTAATGATGAAAACCTAAATGTGACTGACAGATGGCTCTGTGTGTTGATGAGTGCTTGTTTCTTGTAAATGTTCCAGTGCAGCGGGGCATGAAGCTGCAGGAACAGATAGTTATTGGCACACCTGGTACCATGCTGGACTGGTGTGGAAAATTCAAGTTCATAGACCCCAAGAAGATCAAGGTGTTTGTGCTTGACGAGGCTGACGTCATGATTGCCACACAGGGTCACCAGGACCAGAGCATCCGCATCCAGAGGTCAGAATAAACACAGACATTGAGAAAAAACATTCTTAGCACACACTAAATAAAAAGTACTTGTGTGAGAAAATCTCTGAAAGAAAAATCCTAATGACATCATGCACTGTCACACACAAGCTTTTGTTCTTGATGAAATCCACATAAATTATCCGTCATTTACCTTGTAAGTAGGATTTTCTAGAGTTTCTGAAACGTACATCTCCACATTTTGACCACTTTTACCTTCTTTTTTTTATTGTTATTTTTTTTTTTAAATCCACAACTACCGACCCTTCACTCCTCTCTTCTCCGACACACAGGATGCTGCCTAAAAACTGCCAGATGTTGCTGTTCTCAGCCACGTTTGAAGAGACAGTGTGGAACTTTGCCCAGCGTATTGTGCCTGACCCCAACATCATAAAGTTGAAGAGAGAGGAGGAGACACTGGACACCATCAAACAGTACTATGTGTTGTGCAACAGCAGGGAGGAGAAGTTCCACGCGCTCTGTAACATCTACGGAGCCATCACCATCGCCCAGGCCATGATCTTCTGCCATGTGAGTTTGTTCAATTCATATTTGCACAGGCCTACATGGTCTGTATTAAAACACTGACTACGTTTACATGCACATAATATTCCGTTTTTTTGCCCTTATTCCGAAAAAGACGATATTCCGACTAAGCTGTTTACATGGCTAATGAAAGTGAATATTCCACTGATATTCCTGTTTACATGTAGCTGTGCAAAATACGACTTTTTCAAAGTTTACCAGCGACTGTGGACTTGTCGGACCATGCAAACACAGCATCCCTCTTTCATTCCTTCAACCAGCTTCTTGAAAAGGTCGGCGTAACGATGTGTGCGCATATCCAAAACCCTGTTGACATCCAAGTCTTTTGATAATGTTTTAAAGTAGCTGTTTCTCCTTCTTATCGGGTCTGCAGCCTTGCAAACTGTTGGCTGGTTGGTTTGTGTGCAGCAACCATAGCAACACACAGAGCTAACCATAAACCTGCGGGAAAAACCCAGATTGAGACGCATATTCCGAATGCGCTGTATACATGTCCAAAGAATGCCTTTAAACCCCAAATAATACGGGAATATCCCACATGTCTTAATCGGAAAATGCTATATTCGGAAAAAGGCCTTATTCGGAATATCCAAACTGAATATGCCGTTTACCAATGTGTAAATGTTGTTTAAATGTTGTGTAAATGTTTGACATGTATCAAATTCGGAATATTGTCATTCAGAATAATGGTGGAATATTGGTGTGCATGTAAACATGCTCAATGATTCTCACTTCGACCTCAGTTTTCTTTTATAGAAATAAAGAAATACAAATTTTGCTGATTTTTTTGAAACCAGCTTTGTGTCATGGCAGTGTTTAGACTGTTCATCTTAACACACTGCCCACACAAAGATGACACAGAGCTGGTTTAAAATCGGCAGAGTATCCCTTTAAGTTTCTCTGAGAAGGGACATCAGAATGTCCAGCAAACCTGCTGTACTCCAACTTTTGTTTTGCCTTTTTCTCTGTGTCGCCCTATGTGAGAAAATAACTTGGCAACGCTATCTGACTTACTGTTTGTTTTTTTCTTACTGCTTATTTTATCATCACTTTTTGAACAGGACCTAACTCACACCCTAACTCTTCCTGTAAATCAGCTAGTGTTGCCAAGTTGTGTTTTCCCATTTGGTCCTTTTGTTACATGAGCACCTAGTTTGCTGGTGAAGTAGTGAGAGCACTCTCCCCTGTGTGATCCAGACAAGGAAGACTGCAGGCTGGCTGGCGGGGGAGCTGTCCAGAGAGGGCCACCAGGTGGCGCTGCTTAGCGGAGAGATGCAGGTGGAGCAGAGGGCTGCTGTCATCGACCGCTTCAGAGATGGCAAGGAGAAGGTCCTGGTCACAACAAACGTTTGTGCTCGAGGTAACGGGCAGAGTCAACATCATGTCGTCATATGACTTTCTATTAAGCTGTTGCATACATTGTAAAGGCCATGTTTCCCAGATTTGCACTTGACTCAGATCTCTTAGGTAGGATGTGTAGCACAGTGAATGTTTGGATTTAGAAGTTGAGAAAAACGTCAGAGTAAGGTGTTGATTTTTATATCCAACTTTGAAAAACCGCTTCATGCTACCTGGTATAAACATTCATGACTCTAGCTCTGCCTGTGCCAGTGACTAGAGGAATGGTGGGACTGCTTGTTTGGTAAAACCAACAGTCCATAACAAATGGCTGCATGTCACTTTGGCCATTGAAAGGAATAAATGAAGACAAGAAACGGGGAAAAGATTCATATTGGGTCAAAAGTGTGAGACTTTTATCGTATGATAATCATAAAATAGAAATATTACAGTACTACCCAGGGACATTGCTTTTATTGTAATATTTTATATTTCTCTCCACTTTTCTCACGTTTAGGTATCGATGTCGAGCAGGTTTCTGTGGTGATCAACTTTGACTTGCCAGTAGACAAGGATGGTAACCCAGACAACGAGACATACCTGCACAGGATTGGCCGCACAGGTCGATTTGGCAAAAGGGGACTTGCCATCAACATGGTGGACAGCAAGATGAGCATGAACATCCTCAACAGGATCCAGGAGCATTTCAGTAAGTCGGGATCAAGGTATACCAAGGTTTGAAAAAGTCACGGTTTCAAAACCACTATATTTATAAAAAAAAAAAAAAAAAAAAAGTCTTCAAGGACCGAATGTGCAGTTTAGAAATCCCTCTCCCTGCCAGTGTGCAGCGTGTTTAAAAAAATAAAATGCATTGTGTTCAATGGAAAAAGTTATTTTTTTACCCAGACATTTAAAAAGAAAAAGGAAAAAAAAGAATACATTTATAGCTGTCATTGCACTACCGTGAAACCGTGATATTTTCGCTGAAGGTTATCATACCGTCAGAATCTCATACCGGCCCATGCCTAGGGTCAAGTTGATGTCCATTTGTGGTGGAGTGTGAATATGTTTAACGGTTGTTTTAAAACTGTTTCTCCCTCTGCAGGTAAGAAAATTGAAAAACTAGACACCGATGATCTGGATGAAATTGAGAAAATCGCCAGCTAAAGAGGGCGGCGTTTATCGCATGAAGGACGCCGACTGGACTTCCCTTCCCCTCTTGGCTCTCCAAGGACTGTACGCTCCTACAGTGTTTTATGCTTTTATTTTTTTAGCTGTCGGAGAAAAGAGCAAACCCACAAACGCAACATATGTTTACATGTGGATATGTCTCCTCTCAGACAAGTGTTTTGTAAGTCTCTGGAACATACCCCATTTCACTCTTTGTACTTCTTTTAATAATAAAGTCTATAAGTTTATTGCTGTGTATCGTGGTGTTGCAAAAGCGACTCTGTTTTACTGAACACACATGGCGTTAAAAAACACGTTTTGGTGTTGGCATTATACAAGCTATTCTGTAAGATTCACTAAAAACCCTAAAGGAAAAATAACCATTTCATGTTCTACAAACTTAAAAAAAAAAAAATATATATATATATAATTGAATGTAACTGTATCATGTAGACTATTACAGCATTTATTGTGCTCTTTTATTGACTACAAAACCTCAGTACAAAGGGTGACGTTGGGTATGCTACTCCAAGCAGTAGTTTAATCATAGATTGTTATTGAGATGGTGATGGTTGGGTTTCAAGGGTCTATGCAAACTTATCAACCTGTGATCGCTTTTCTCAAATACTATCAACCTGTATTCACGTGACAGAAATTAACCTCAGCTTTAGCATCAGGGTGTGTAGTCAAATGCCACAACAGGCTGCCTAGAGTGATGATACACTACTAACTCAAAGTCGTGGACATTTAGATATTTCTGTTTAGCCAGTAATCGATCATCGGCCAACCATACATCTCTCATGCATGTCATTTATATCATTTTAAAACCGATTGCGGCTCTTATCAGGACAGGCTTGGCGCCGCCGCTGAGCATTTATCATTCATCGTTTTTCTTCATCTGTATTGTAAAACAAAATTGTAATTCAAAATTTGGCCATTAAGGTCTGATGTGATCAGTTTCCCTTTGTGTCTCACTGTCCCACAATCTTTTCAATCAGGGTCTCAAGTTTGACTTAAGCTAAGCTACATTCTTCACCCAGACTGTGCCGTTATTAAGGATTGTGAGTAAAAAAAAAAACAATGCCTTCCTCAAGTGCATTATATACACATGATTTTGTTTCTAAGACATTGGGCTTAATATTCTGGCAAACACTTGAAATTTTGATTATATATTGAATTATGAGCATCTTTAGGAGGTGTGAATTATCTTGATCTATGCCAATCAGACTCACTGTGTTGCTCCAACATGGTTGCATGAATAGAAAACATGTACTTGTGTACATATATAAAAAGATTTAGGTTAAAGAAATAGTGTTACTGAATTATTGAGTTGGTCACTTCTAAGAAGTGCAAAAACCATTCCTCATGAGGTTCAATTTTGACAGACGCAGCACTTTGAATAAGATAAATCAGTTAACCTGGTGGATGACTGCACCAAATTATGGAAACTGTGTGATGTCTGGTGTATTTGATCAATGCGCTGGAACGTTAAGGGCAGTGATTGGTCAGTCTGAACCTTGTTCAAACCTCACCTGTCTCCCACCGGCATCGAGAAGACTGCTGGTGGACGTCCGGTTTTAATGGACTGTTTACAGACAGCTTAGCCGAATTAGAAGCAAGTGAGTGTGCTGAAAATCCACGAGAATGCTCTGTGAAGACTTTCGGGTGAAGAACCAATGTATGCAGTTTTTTTTTTTTTTTTTGGACATTTGGATGTATACAAGTATCAGTGAGAGTGTGTGCACTTTGTTGATCCACAATGTAATACCACTGTACGTGGGGACACAAAGCAGTTTTGGCTATAGAACTTATCACTCTTTTCCACATGTATACCTTGTTTGATAATTGTCAGGACCTACCAAAACCCAGTTCATACATGTATACATAGGAGTAATACTGCCTAACTAGGCTTAAAGCAAGTTGTCTGTTGTAACCCGGAGGTCATGTGTAGACAATGATAGGTTCAAGGTGTGTGGTATTCTGTAGCTGAGCTGCATTCATGGACACAGTTATGTATTCTTAATATGTTGAATTAAAAGAACATGTAGACGTTCATCTGTATGTAGTTAAATGCCTATTTTTTGTGTTTAAGTGTGGAAAAAAAAAAATACTGGGGGGGGGGGATCACTGACTCAAAGTGAACCTGCCATGTTCTGTTGTAAGTAAAACAAATATACTGTACACATAAATATAAAACTTTATTACAACCACTGCATATAGTAGTATAGAAATATAGTTTTATCACCACGACTGAATGAAATAGAATTAATCCTCTGAGTTTCCACTGGAGACAAATTGCTCCTCTGATGTCTGTTGTGAAAGGTCTGAGGAGGCAAAGAAGAGGTAATACATGATGTGAAACATTACCTTTTCAGTAAAAGGACTGAAATATTTAAATAAACTGCCCGAGAAAGCATGTCTAAATTCAACACCTTACTGACAGTGTAAATTAAAACTACACTACGCTGTGTGCTTCGCAGGATAAGCTGAAAAGATTAGTCAATCCAACGAAAATTGGCAACTATTTTGATAATCATGAAATGAATCATGAAATCTATTGACATTTAGAGCAAATCAAGCCACTGAGCAAATTTTTTGCTTTTATAATAAATAGATGTATAATATGATACAGTATGATGATGTGATAATTGATATTGAATCAAATTCAGCCTCCTCACCTGTCTGTCTGTAGTCCACCCTGGTAAGGAAGAGGCCATGGGCCGGAGCAGCCATGCCCTGAGGGAAGGCAAGAGAGTCCCGAACCTCCAATATCTCCTGCAGCTGGGTCACTGAGAGCTGCCCCCGCCCTACAGCCACCAGGGCCCCTGTCATCCTCCTCACCTGGAGCACACGGCCAGAGCAACCATTTTTACATTGATAATACTGAAAATATCGCTAAACATGTTTTATCTTGGATATTTTAATGGTCCCTTTATGCTGAATGAACCTTATTTATGATCAATATATTTTCCAGTCTTTACCAGCAGATGGCGTTACTTACTAACAATGAACTACAACACATTTACAGGTAATAGAGGACAATAAGAGGAACGAACCTGCTTATAGAGAAAAGATCTGCTTGTGAAAGTCAGCTCCCAAAATGGTATCGCTCTGGAAGAAAAATTGCACAAACATACTGGTTATATATACAACAATATACAATATAGTATATTGTTGTGTGTGTGTGTGTGTATATATATATATATATATATATATATATATATATAATATATATATATATATATATATATACATACATATATATACATACATATATACACACACATACATATACACACATACATATAACAATATACATACAATCATTAAACATCAGAGATGTTGTGTTGTCTCCATATAGGGCAAAAAAGGTGCACATAGGGTTTAAAGGCACATTCCCAAAACTTCTCATCAAATGTTATAATGATACTACTAAGCATCACTGACTGAATGTGCCATACTAAAGAAAGGTAAATATTGCCACTGGGATTAAAGGTCCAATTTGTGGGAATTTCTCCCATCTAGCGTTGAGATCATATATTCAAGCCAAAAGGAATACTTGGAATTGGTGGTGGCGGTAAATATTCATGAAAAAGGACAAGTTTGTGAACGGGCAACACAGATTTTGATAAAGAACAACTAAAAACGTTACACACTGGACCTTTAAAGTGTCACTTCAGAAGCAAAACAATATCTTATATAGTTGTTGGATGTAATACAGCATTACAAAGTCCCACAAGGGCAACTATATGGGAGGAGTGTGGATCCGAATGACACCTATTGAAAACAAATAAATTAAAACATGTCTTTAAAGGTCCTATGACATGGTGCTCTTTGGATGCTTTTATATAGACCTTAGTGGTCCCCTAATACTGTATCTGAAGTCTCTTTCCCGAAATTCAGCCTTGGTGTAGAATTACAGCCACTAGAGCCAGTCCCACAATGAGCTTTCCTTAGGATGTGCCATTTTTGTGTCTCTAGCTATTGAGGAGGAGAGAGGGCGGGGCAAGGTGGAGGGTGGGGGTGTGGCCTTGACCAACTGCCACTTTTCTCGTTTGAAAGCCATGATGTCTCTCTCCCATTGGTTGGCCAAATTCTCTGGGCGGGCAAAGCAGAGAAAGGGGAGGTAACCTCACTTGTTATGACCTCATAACAAGCAAGATTCCAGAACAACTCATCTGAGCTTTCATTTTCTCAAAGGCAGAGCAGGATACCCAGGGCTCGGTTTACACCTATCACCATTTCTAGCCAATTGGGGACCATAGGCAGGCTGGGGGAACGCATATTAATGTTAAAAAACCTCATAAAGTGAAATTTTCATGCCATGGGACCTTTAAACATGTATTTCACCAGACCTAACCATGTTCTAAAAATGAATTATTCATTTCAACTGAAAAGGGCAAACGTTAAGACGATTCGCTCCTTTATCTCGCTTTTGTCGGATATTTCAATGCTTTCCCCCACTGTGCGGACAGAGTTGGAGGCGGATGTGACATTCATGCTCATGCCACACATCAGATAGAGTCAAGGACAGATTTGTTTAAATTTCACATGCTGAATGCGCCACTGCAGCTTAGGCCCAACGGGATAACATGTAATGCCATAAAAAGAAATGTGAATCTGCTTCTTTTGCAATTTGACATAACATTTTTCTTGTTGTTTGTTTTAACATTTAAGTCACAGCAGCCATTTCCCCCCAAAAACGGTCTGACTTTCTATTTGGGGGAGGAGGAAAGAGTCAACTAAGCAGGCACATGGGAAGAATTGGGTCAAATGCAAATTTAACTCAGTGCTTGCTGTCTGATTACATTTGATATGTAAGGATTGCAAAGACAGATTTATACAGCAGGCCTTTTAGCTCAAGGACTCTGGTGATGGACAGTATATTTACATGGATAGACGAAGACTGTGTCTTATGTTGCACAGTCACACGTGCATCTGCGTGTGTGTGTGTGTGTGTGTGTGTGTGTGTGTGTGTGTGTGTGTGTGTGTAATGATAAAAGCAAGGCGTCCCGTTTAGATGGGGTCATCCCTATGTTCCCAGGGTCCTAGGTCTTTTGATTTAAACTAACACTGTTAAAGGGTTGGTAAGGACTAGCTTCACAGTTCGCAATTGCAAAAGAACGAAGGGATTTTTCAAATGCAGTTTGAATGGTAAAAATCCATTCAGTCACTGTGGAGTTATCAATGTCAAGACAAGAAAACTTTAGACATTGTCTTGCCCACACATTTGAGGGTGTAGGCTTCAAGCATAGGCTGTAGAGGAGTATAACATAAGCATCCTGCATGACAACGAGATAAAAAAATATCTATATATTTTTCATGTCAAGCAGATTCCACAGAAATCAGCTCCACATACCACATCTCCTCGTTATAGGATCAAAAATTCAGCCCAACCTTTTGCTTTTCAACAATTCACCACTCAGTTCCTTCTGATTTTATCACTGTAACAGAATAGAAACCCAAATCAAAAATTAAACACACAACTCAACTGCAGGCTTTCATTAAAGGTCCCATGGCATGAAAATTTCACTTTATGAGATTTTTTAACATTAATATGAGTTCCCCCAGCCTGCCTATGGTCCCCCAGTGGCTAGAAATGGTGATAGGTGTAAACCGAGCCCTGGGTATCCTGCTCAGCCTTTGAGAAAATGAAAGCTCAGATGGGCCGATCTGGAATCTTCTCCTTATGAGGTCATAAGGAGCAAGGTTATCTCCCCTTTCTCTGCTTTTCCCGCCCAGAGAATTTGGCCCACCCATGAGAGAGAGAGAGACATCATGGCTTGCAAACAAGCAAAGTGGCAGTTGGTCAAGGCCACCCCCCCACCCTCCACCTTGCCCCCCACTCTCCTCCTCAATAGCATTTAAAGCTACAGACACAGAAATTGCACATCCGAAGGAAAGCTCATTGTGGGACTAGCTCTAGTGGCTGTAATTCTGCACCAAGGCTGAATTTCGGGAAAGAGACTTCAGATAAAGTATTAGGGGATCACTAAGGCCTATATAAAAGCATCCAAAAAGCAGCATGTCATGGGACCTTTAATGGCTAGTTTGGTAAAAAAAAATAAAAAAATGCAACCATGGACACTTGCAAATACACAATGTTACAGATCTGTAACCCTGATGCTCACAGCTTGTTAATGCACCACGTGGGTTGGGGTTAAGGGACTGTGTGACATTTACTAACAGTCTGCCCATGTCCATATTGTGCACCATATTTTCAGGGCAAATAATGAATGCCCATGGAAGTGGTATTTGGCACACAGACTGACCCCCGTGGACGTGTAATCTCCCAAAGCCAACATGGCCCTCTCTCTCACACAGCCGCCCCACCTCCATCTCTCCTATGGATAATGTTGCCTCCTCAATGTCTTTACCTGTATGATCCAACGTGACTCACAGCTGGACATCAGTTTTCCTACAATAAAGCAGTACTTCCTAAGATGTACCTTTTTTTAAATTTTTATTTTTTAAAGATTAGTTTTTGGGCATTTCCGCCCTTAATGATAGGAAAGCAATGAAAGGGGGAGAGAGAGAGAGGGGGAAGACATGCAGGAAATCGTCCCAGGTCGGACTCGAACCCTGGGCCTTCTGCTTCGAGGCATGAACCTATGTATATGTGCGCCCGCTCCACCGACAGCCATCCTGGCCACACTGATGCACCTTTTTTTACACTTAAGTAAGTAAAGCTTTTTATTTTTTTTACATTTCAATTGGAAAAGATTAGTTTTTAGTCCAGATCAAAGTCTGCTTGACCTGTGATTCACCTAAATATCACAATATATATATCATATATACCAAACACGCCACAGAGTCTGACTGAAGCTTGAAAGGGAAATTTTCAAGGCTGTACATGCAGTGGAGGCACTGTAAATGATTCAAATCTTTGGCCAGCTTCTTAAGCACCAGTTGACGCAAGATTGAGAAACACAAGAGTGGAAAAGCACATGCATCATTTCTTTATTTTCTTGGCTTTTTTCCCCTCCAAATCCGGAATAATCAGTTCCCCTGTGTTACTGCTAACTCTAATGTTGGCCTGGGGAGGCTGCAGAAAGCCATGTGCTATCTCTGTGAGAGCCTGCTGCTTCTTTTCACCTGCCAGCGATCAGCTTTCCTGGGAGGGCACAATGGGCTCAGAGGTTCAAGCTATGCCCCCAACTATTCACATTGATTTTCTCATCTAATTCTCAGCAAGAAAGCAAATACTGGCAAAAGTATTTCCCAAAATGTTAAACAAATAAAATTTGAATTTGTGAAGCTTTTTAAAATATTGTCATTGTTTCATCTTAAAGCTGCAGTAATTACCATTTTAAAATAATGATGGATGAAAGGACTATGTGTTAGTAAAAGAGGTTGCTCATAGTGACGAACCTGCACAGAATTATCACCTAACTCTGCATTTCCCCGCAGCTAGCTAGACATAGAGCTTTTGCTCACTGTTTTGGTTTTACGGCCTGCAACTTTACAATTTTGGTTCGCTTCCACCACGCTGTACGCTAGCTGCCTAGCACCAAAGAGCAGTCTGACAAAGTTAGGATCTAGCTGGCGAACATAGTGGAGCATTTAGCAGCTACAGAGCCAGATATTTCCCTCAGGAGTTGGTGGAGAGCAGAACTTACCAGACTGTTCTAGCTGTTCCATTATTTGCCTTTTCCCCACTTAGACATTATATCCACATTACTGATGATTATTTATCTAAAATCTAAGTGTGAAGATATTTGGTTAAAGCACAAATTTTCAACCCTAGAATATCGCTGCAATATCGATATCGAGGTATTTGGTCAAGAATATTGTGATATCTGATTTTCTCCATATCGCCCAGCCCTAGCTAACATGTTCACAATAACATCTTTGTAAGTCAAGGATATTTCAATGTTGTGTTTACAGCTTGTTTGCCTGCCCCCAAGTGGCCAAACATTTTTTTTTAACTTGGCCTATGTGCTGACTGCTAGTAGCCATTGTGATCAGTGTACCCAAATATAAAAGGCCTACCTGTGGAAGTGTGCGTGTACGAAGGAGCTTCCTGGCTCTATGCTGGCCACATCCAGCGTCTTCACAGGGCTTTTAAATGGCATGTCGGAGTTGACTGCCCTGAAGCTGCTGAAATCCTGAGTCCCGACCAGCAGGGCGGCAGCCTCGCGCATGGCTCCCACATCCAGAGTCCTGATGAGAGACAGAAACAGGAGACATTTTTCTTTAATAAGTGATCACAAAAAAAAAGCTAGATTTTCTAAGGGTGTTAAGAACAGGTAGCTGATGTCAACAGACTTCTTACATAAACTTTTGCAGGTTCATTGTGATATTGAAACTTGACCCAGAAGTGACCTGCCTGAACAGCGAGGTCAAGCAGCTGGGAGGTGGTGTACACACGGAGTACGACAGGTTTTCAGGGCTCCATGTTACTGCTTTCAAAGTAGAATAATGTATTGGTTGACTTATATAACATTAACTTTTCTGACGCACATTGCCACGTGAGATGGCAGAGCATGTTGACGACGAGCTCATTTGAGAGAGGAATTGAAAGTGGGCCCGATACTCAGACTCTGTATAGTCTCATGTTTCTGTAACTGCTTAAATATGATCTGACAGAGAGCGAGAGAGAGGGAGAGATACAGCGAGCAGGGAAATGGGCTCAGTGACTCACTCATTAAAATCTTAATGCACCAATTTAAAATCTTGAAAATGAGTCCTGAATGAAGATATGGTGGAGTGCTGCAAAAAATGACAGCTGATTCATTCTTAAGTGTCTTTTTTTTTTAAAGAAATACTTGATTCGTGCCAGATCAAGTCAGCCTACAGTTTATTCTTTCATAACTTCGTGCTTAAAATCTTCCAAGGGAAAGTTGGAAAATGGCACACAGTAATAAGTAATTTGTGTCTGACGACTGAAGCATAAAACGAAAATATATACGATTCAAATATAATCAAGATTCAATTCGATTTATTTATTTAGTACTGTGGTTTATGACAAAATACCTATGGAAGTACTGACATTCCCATCAGCATCATCAGCCGTACTTTGTGTTTAGTGCTAATTATCTAATTAGCTAACTAATTTATGTTTATTTTTTTTCTTATAATTTTTTTTTAACCATTTGTTTGTGGAGATCAGAGCTGAACGATCAATTAATTCTCCAGTCATCCAACAAAAAATGTATCTGCCATTACAAGTTTAAGTGAATTATCAAGCTGTCAAATAGTTTGTGGTTCTGCCTTGTTAAATGTGAGCATGTCCTGCTTTTCTCTTTGTAAAATCACTTTAATTTGAATATCTTGGGGTTTTCGAGTGTTGGTCAGACAAAACAAACAATTGTCTTGGGCTTTTATAGATTTAATATTTAATTGGAGTGTGTGTAATGACGAGGGAGAGGCAGATCAAAGAGAGAGAGGAGAGAGGCTGTGTGAGGCAGAGACGCTCAGGGGTGGACGAGATGGATGCTGAAAATGAGAGAAGGGATAAAGGAAGAAAAAAAAGCAGACACACCAGAGAGAGAAAAAGGGAGGGAAGGAGAAATAAGTGTAGAGAGAAGGAGAAGGACGGGAGAGGGAAAGTCAGGTTAATGTGCGTGGGTGTTGTTCTGCATGCATATAAGCCCCCAGCTTATCTTGCCCTACTTTTCCCCAAAAATAGTGGAAAGAGAAGAGCATACAAATGCTCATACGTATGCTCTCTGAAATGTGATTCTTCACACTCCCTCCTTCCAATCACAGCTAAAAGAACATCATCTAAGCTAAGAGGCCATCACCGTTCTGTTTCTGTACTCTGTCCATCCTTATCCCCATCTCCGTTCTCTCCCTCCTTCTCCTTTGTTTGTTGTTGGGATGCCAGCTCAGATAAAACAACTTTGTTTGACTGGCCCAAATTTGCAGTTCTGGCTTGGTACATGTGTTTAACATGCCATTGTTTCTGTAAGGCTTGGCATGAGCTTACTGAGGGTGTGTCTGCGTGTTTGTGTTTGTCTGGACCTACTTGTTGGATTGAGTCTGAGCTTGATTTTTTTATTTTTTAAGGGAAATCATCAAACAGAAGGATGAGTGAATGAAAGGGGGGAGGGAGAAATAACTCACGTGTTGCGGAGGTTCCAGCAGAGATTGTGGTCTGTGAGGGGAAGCAGAGAGTGGTGGGAGATTCCCAGGGCGATCCGGTATATGTAGGTCCGAGACTGGGCACGGAAACGGGCATGGAAATCATCAGGCACGCGTAGTGCACGGGTGATCCTGGCAGAGTGACAATAGAGTCATTAGAGTGAAAGCTGACATCCATTAAGGCCTGAAAAGCTGGACATCTCAACTCTACTGTAAGTCTGACATTATTAATGTGCAGTAATTTCTTCAAAAATCACAGAAAAATAATATTAAACATTTGAATTCTGGTGGATGTTTAGACAAAAACTAAACAACCAGACATCAGCGTTTCATTCATTCCTCAGATTGAAGCGGTCTCCAGACACAGATGGTGTTAATACTCTCATTTTGTACTGCCAGAAAGAACAACTGTGCACAAGTCATTGTCCAAAATGCCAACGTTGCAGCTTTTTACAAACGAGCACACCCATTGTCAGTGCCCTAAAAGGTCTGCCAAGAACCCCAAATAGCAAAGCGCTTCTTTGCTCACAGTTAGCATCACAACAGACTCAGCGGCTGGAGATCTTTAATGCGACTCCAGTGAGGGCTCAGCTAACACAGGACACTTCCTGTGTATCTGAGCACGGAGAAGCACACAGGCAGGGATAGATCATAACTCGAATGCAGTCAAATCAAACTTCCTTGTAGGATTAAATCAACCAGCGTGGATTAGTGTATGAGTGTGTGTAACATCTTAAAATAGACTGAAGAATGAAACTGGCCTTTCTGATCAGAGCTCTGCACATGTAATTGAATCAACTTCCTGAAAAAAATGAACCACATTTGTGTTGTTTAACAGAGATTTACAAAGAATTTGACCCAAAAAGGATTGAATATATTTGGCTGTGTTGTTAACTTGTCAAACTGTTCAAGCTCTTGCGATAATTGGTTGTAACTAGTGATTAAGTGAGAATTCCAGTTATCTTCATGGCTGGTGCTACAGCAATCAACACAGCCTACTGACAGCTTTTATTGAAATCAATTATTTCTAAAAAAGTTATAACGGAACTCCCAATAGTAAAGAAATGGGAGCGAGAGCTGAGCCCAGAGGGGAATGTAATTAATTGGGAGACAGTTTGGGACAACATTTCCCACTTTTCCAAGAACCCAAATCACCAGCAGATCCACTTCAACATATGCCATAGGACATATTGGACTCCTCAGAAGAGATACGTCTCTAAAGTCATTCCCACTCCCTATTGCACGTTCTGCCAACTTGAACAAACTGGAACTTTCCTGCACATGGTCTGGGAGTGTGAACAGGTGCATGAGTTTTGGAATAAAAGAACATCAATAATATCTGATGTGATAGGATGTTGAATTCCTACTGACCCGATTGTTTTGTTACTTAATGACGACTCTAAATTACATCTGCTTGGGAGGCAGAAGAAAATTTGGCTAACCAAGAAAATGATAGCTCAGCGCTGGCTCCCCCCCCACTCGCTTTGTATAAAACAGTGGTTGACGTATTTTCTGGACATAGTTCTGCTTGAGCTCTCTACAGCAAGGATTAACAAAGCCAAATCATCGACTATAGACCTATGGAAAAACGCAGCAGCACAAGTATCAGTCCTAATGACCTCAGCAGCACAAGAAGTAGAGGAGAGCAACTAGGCAAGGTGTGATTTCTGATTCCTGTTTTTCTTGTTTGTTTTCTTTTCTTCTGACTGCAGAGGGTGGGGGGTGGGAGAGGGTTGTTATTCTTGTTCAATTGTATTTGTAGGTTTAAAAATATAAAAAACAATAAAAAATGGATCATAAAAAAAAAACGTTATAACGGCATATGGCACATCAGTCACTCTTTGCTGCAACAATTTTCAATCAAATTAAATAAATTACAGCATATTCAGACTAACCAAACATTCAAAAGCCTCACAAATAGAAACTACATGTACATTACATGTAGATGAAAATATAAAAATGTAAAAGGTATTGTACTAAGTAAATCTGAATTCCCAATAGCAATAAAAAAAAAAACATGCCCAGTCTTTATAAATACAGTATGCCCACATTTAGAGCTTCAATCTAAATAAATATATGGGTTACATAACCACCGGGCTTCCAGGGAGGAGGGGGTGGGATCAGAGTTCCTGTTGTTGCAGCATTTTCTTTTTAAAAGGTCCAAATTATAACTAAGCAACATAACACCAAACTATTGTCTTTTACTGGCTGGTTTCACTATCATTCTTTATATGTTCATGGTCGATAAAGAAAGTACAACTCCACACTATCTCCCTTCAATGACGCAGAGATGCATTTAATTGTACAGTAATAATAGAGTGACGAGTGGGGAATCTTTAATGCTTACATCTGTAAACTGAAAGAACAAAGAGATGCAGCCAGCTGTGCTAGTCTGATTGTGACCGCACAAACCACCCTAGCACCCTGTAGTGTTTGTCTACACATGCCTGTGCATGTATAAAGAGTATGCATTCATCCATGCGTGCAAGTGTGTTGTGTTGTAGAGAAAGCGGAAGGGGACAAAGGGGTTAGCATGCATGGGGATATGGAACTATGAGAACAATGCTCAAATATACACATCCCATGTATGTGCACAGGCGTCCCGTTTTTCTGGACACAGCAGTGCATGTACAGCCTATACAATATACAGTATGTGTGCACATAATGCCAGTGCACAGTCAGAAAAACTAGGTTATGTTTCCGGGAGGGATTGGGTGCGACACGTGGCAGAGGAAACCCTTGCGTCTGCCTTCAGCGCCTGCTCCAATGTGAAGTGACAGCCTGGCCCCCAACCCCATACACACACACACACACACACACACACACACACATTAAATTTGCATTAGCAGTGTACAAAGAATGGCCTCACACATTTGGGAACTGGGGCATTGTTTGGCATGGTTTCCCCTTATTGGAAAAGGGCCATTTATTATAGGGGTATGGAGGCCCTTTTTAGCCCTTTTTTAATTTATTTTTTATTTTTTTACAGTGTGCAGGTCTATGTTTAAACCGTACTTTGGCACTCTATCTCAGGAGGCAGCATACCAAAGCTACGAAGCGGCAGCCATATTCTGATTGTTGCTGTAACAAAAACTCTTTTTGGTTACCTCTCCCATCCAAGTACAATGTGAAAAGACGGTTTGGGGTGCCAGATCAGACAATGTATTTTCATGACAGACCAAGAATGAAAACTTCTATCCAATATGAATATAGGGGAGTGTGTATGAACATTACTGGTGGTTTAACATTTTGGCAATGTATATATAAGGTAGTTAGGAGGCCATACATAATTCTGTTTTATGAAGATACTGAGGACGAGAAGTGTGTTTATACTGTACAGTATATTATTCAGCGGGTTTCACATTCTGATCGGTAATTTCAATTTAGATAGATGAGTGTATCTCTGTCTGTGTGTGTGTGTGTGTGTGTGTGTGTGTGTGTGTGCGTGTATTAATGGAAGCTATAGACCAAAAAGCAGAGCAGGGATAATCCTTTCTAACCTTCTCTCTGCAGGTTTAGGGATTAGCAGGGAGCTGGGAGCTTCCCTTTCCTCCCTCCTCTCTTCTCTGTCCATCTCCCAAATGGCTCGCTTTGTTGCACACTCTCACTCCTCTGTCTTAATTCAGTCTGTGTCAATATATGTTTGGTGCTCCTACTTTATCTTTCCTCACCCCCCTTTATCACTCACTATCTCTATCTATCTCTCTCCTTTGCCATGCCCTGTTTGTTCCCCGTTTGTGTCTCTTTGCTTCCTTTCTCTTAGACAGAAAAGCTGCTGTCTAAATACCACAAAGTGTCTCAGCAGTCCAAACCAAAGTAGTCATAAAATAGTGACTACACGGATTGGATGGAATAAAAAGAGAAGGTGAAGAAAAGCACAGTGAGAAAAGAAAAGGAGAAGATGGGACACTAGATGTACAATTTGCATGACCCTGTTTTATCACCTGATGATCACCTCTACTGTTGAACTTTTGAAATGTCACACGCATCTAAGGACTCCCGACTCACCTGATCTGCTCTGGCCTGAGGTGGAAATTAAGAGCCTCAACAAGAATGTCTTCAGTAAATGGCGGCTTATCGTTCTTGCGTTGGAGGTCGAAATGGGCGGAGTTAGATAAGGCGTGGACACCTGCGTCTGTCCTGCTGGAGACTGTAAGAGACACTGGGTTGAGCGGCCTAAGCCTACTTATTGCATCCTGTGCACAGACAGACAGATACAAAAAAACAGATAAGTTACATCAAAACAGAGACAAAAAGGAATATCAAGTAGAGCTTTGCACAGCAGTATGACGTGAATAGAAAGTGTGATCTTCCTTGCTGTGTTGTGTGTCCTCCTGTGTGTGTGTGTGTGTGTGTGTGTGTGTGTGTGTGTGTGTGTGTGTGTGTGTTTGTACACTTTGCTTCTAATAACGTTTTGGCCCTCTTCATGCCTTTATTAGAAATAGAGTATTAGATAGACAGTAGAGAGGGGTGATGGGGAGTGACATGTGACAGGGATCACCAACATGCAGACTGATCTAAATAATGGGTTGTATAGAAACACCTGCCAGTATAACAACAATGCATTTTATCAGCGCCACAAACTGCAGCCTCCAAAATGATAATACACTTGAATCAGCACCACTCTAACAGTTTCAACAAAAGCTGAACATTATAAGTTGCATTCATTGAGGAATGTATTGCAGGACTGTTGTGTAGATTGCATTAGTTTCATAAAGGTGTACATGAGTGTAATTCACACAGCAGTAGCTTGTTTTCTGGTTTGCAGGACTACAGTATAACTAATGTTGGAAAGAAAGAGGTCACGTTTGGAAGACAACACGATAATATCAGTAAATAACATCAGTAAAACTTACTTCCAAGTGGTCCTGGACCCCTTTCCTACCCAGCTGATGTGGAGGCACTTTCACGACACCCCTGCAGAAATAATGATATTCAAATAATACACATAGAATAACACACTTAATACTTTTCCAAAAAAAACACCCCTTTTTTTTTTAAAAAAAAAAAAACCCCCGCCCCGGTTTTTTCTTTTTTTTTTCGGGCATATTATTACATTAGGGGACATATTGTTCGCGTTTTAAAAAAATGACACGTGGCATTTTAAAAACAAATCCTTTTTACGGGTACAACTCGTTCTGTGACATAAACCGCGGCGACGGTTGCTGATGGGGAGTCAGTGAAGGACGATTTTTGCAAACCCGTGAAGCACTCATGTGTTTATGGGACTGACCAAATGCGACGGAAGCACACGGAACGTCAACACGAGCCGCATTTCCGGGTCGGGTTTTGTAGTCCGGAAGAATATCAGAGACCCCAGTTGCAGTATGAGCGTTCTCTCAATACATCCATGAGTATGAGTTGAGTTGCAGCATTCAGTGTTTTTTTTTATACAGTCTATGGTTGCAGCGTCTCAGTTAGTGTAAGACTAGCCATATGCACTTTTAGATGTGACATCATGGTCACTGCATGTAGAGCGTTCTCATAATACATCCATGATGTAGTCTGACTAGTCTCTAAACCACACAGATGTTTTAGGCGAAACGCTTTTCCCTTCATGTCTTGACCATAGACAGTATATAAGGTCTTGACTCTAGATTGTCGGTCCCTTTTTGATTGCGTTATTATCTACAGAGGGGGCGTGTCGTCGTCCTCTGACCAGCCGCAAAGCCATCTCTGCCTTGAGATCAGAGACTATAATATAGTGGAGATGGGTCAGCTGCGAGAGGGACAGACCGAGTCAACACGAGCAACAGACCGGTTCAAGATCACTGGAGGAGGGTTAGGACATGAAAAAGAAAAGAGAAAGAAAAAAGACTGGGGGAAAAAAAAATAATCTTAGCACGATAATTAGTACATTGACCGAACTGCTCTTATGTTTCTCTTCATTATTGCACAATTAACAGTCAGAAGTCTGATTTCGATTAAAGTAACAAAAGTAATTCATCTTCATATAAAGGACATTATTCTTTAGACTATCAAAATGTCAAGCGTCAGATACTCTGTTTTTCTGAAACTGTCAAATGTTTTAGATATGTAGGTTCATAATGCCTATTTTATAGAGACGTGGGCAAATTATTAAGGTAGCCCACATTTGGAGGTGACGGCATTTATTGACTGAGCTTCTATCTACTGAGCTTTTAATCATTCTAAATATTGTGAAACAGACATCACAGTTATTAGCTTTGTAGCCTACATTGCTTTAATTGACTTTATGTGGGGAGACTTTTGTTCAAGTCTCAGCTAGCTGGTTAGATCCGCCTTCCTCCTCCCATGGTTCTCTAGAGGTGTTACGGCGGGTTGTAACTAGTCGGCGCTCTCCTCTCCTCTTTCAGTCTCCATACCCCACGGTGCAGCTACGCCTCTCGCCTGTCTCGGCAGCAGTGGCAGCAGCGTAGTAGTAATCTGCCTGCCGCGCTCCGAGCTCGCATATTGTGTCACGGTGCCACCGGGAGAGGGGCGACAGACTGCTGCGCGTCAGGGGACACCAGTCACCATCCGGACGGTTCAAGCTACATCGCGCCGTGGGCAATGACATTGGCAGACTGAAGTGGGAATACACTAGAAAACGCAACAATGACGGTGGACTTTGAAGAATGTATAAAAGATTCACCCCGATTCAGGTAAAGCTGCCCCTCGCAGGAACATCACAACGGTGCGCAAAAATGGCACACCTTCTTTTACGCATGATTTTTTTTTTTGTAGATAGGGAACGCTTTCCGCTGTTGTAGAATTTGTGGTGGTATCAACAGTGTAAATAATACAAGATGTGGTGAATGTCTGATTCGCTCCCGAGTTCAACAGCATGGTGGGATTTTTCTTTCATTTTGCTCTTTTTTTTTTTTTTTAGCATTTTTTATCAAATTTTCAATCATATTCCCTGGATTTTTTTTTTTAAATGTCATATTAGTTGGTTAGTAAAACATTTAGTTGCATTGTAATACATTTGCTGGAAGACACGCGTCAGTAGTTTCAATGTGATTTTTGGGATGTAACGTTAGCTCAGTGCATGTGAGAGGAGGGATAGTGAGGATCCATTTTGCTTGAGTGTAAAAATGATAAGGGATTTTCAGAATACTTTAACCAACAACCTGATATGCACTGAATACAAACCCATAGGCCTAATTAGTCAGTGCATATCAGGTTGTTGCACTCCTTAAATGTGGCTCTATAACACGTGAGAGTGTATGATGGGTTCCTTCTGTGTGTGAATGAGTGTTGCAGCATGGCATATACTGTAGGTTGGGTGCAGTCTTTTCATTTGCTCATGGAGGAGGCCCTGTCACCCTGTGGTGGTAGGAGACTGGAGATGAGATGCCCTTGCAGCAGCAGCAGCAGCAGCTTTGGACTGTCTGACAAAGAGGCATCAGGGAGAGGAGCACACTCTCTCTCTGCAGGGACAAAGCTCGTATCCTGGGCACACATCCAGCTGTTCGGCCTCTTGCCTGCCACACTCGGTCCACGTGCCAGTCTGGCACTCCTGTGCAGGCCGATGGGAAACTAGCAGAGAAGATTCATGTAGGCCAGGGATCTCCTGTTAATTATTCCAGGGAGATGGGCTGGTTGTGCCATTTAGTCAGTGTTTTACTGAGAAGGAGCAGAGTGTTGGATTATTCTGTATAAAGACAAATATGTTTGTTCTGTTTCTCCATGTCAGCGTCTGTTTGTTCTGTTCTCTGTGTTTGTCATTTTGTTGCTTCCCTCTCCCTCTTCCTCTCTCTCACACACAACTTCTATCCTGTCTGTTGAATGTTGTGCCACTCGCAGATAATTTGTGATTTGAGTGAGAGAGCACACAGTGGAATGAAAGAGACAGCTGAGAGAGACAGACATTCAATTTGCTGCTCAAATCCCACCTCAGTGATCGAAGGCCACAGGAAGAGACATTTTTTGCCTGGTTCACTTTCCCATGGTCTTATAAAGACTGTTATTTGGAAAATCCCAAACACTGACAAAGGAAGCTGATGTTTCCTTGTGTTTACAAGCAATAGGGAAAATGTAATGTTGCGCAATACTGTGATCACGATGATGGTGATGAAACTCCTTATCGTGGGGTGGATCATATTTGGATTTTATACATATAACATGGAGCATAAGATAACTTGTTTTTTTTATTCCCCTGTATACATGAAATTATCCAGGTTTCTGATTATCTGTCGGTGCAGGCATTTCTTGGGTTTGGTTTCTAGCCCGACTGGACCCTCTACTGAACAGGGCTCAGGATACTTGTGTGCATCTAAACGAAAAAAAAAGAAAAGTAAAAGTTGAAACCAGAGTACAGTTTTACCTCCTGATATTAAGGAGAGAAAAAAATCAAGAAAATATCCAGAGATATTCTAAATGCCTAAAACAACTACTAATAAATGCAGAAGGCGTTGTCCATGTGAAAAATTCATGTGACGCAGCCATCACTATAAACTGCCATTTAATAAAAGACAGTCATTGCAGAAAAAGTGGCCGGTATGCCAGGTTTCTTTCTTCTCCTTGTTGTGTAATTCTGGAGAAACAGAAGTAGGAAGAGCAGAAAATCGGACTTGTCTGTCTTCCCACACATGGTGCTTAAACAGCTCACACACACCCTCTCACAGCAGGTCTGAACTTGTGCTAGTCCTGTATGTGCGTATGCATGATTGGGTGAGTGTGAAAGAATTTTAAGGTATGTCTGGATATTCTTAAAACACATTTTATTGTTCAGACTTCCTCTCACTTGCACTGTTTCCTAAAGTCTTTTCTTCTTCTCCGCCCTGCCTTTTATTCAGCACTCACCTGCTGCATTTGTTCGTTCATTCTGTAACAATACCTGAGGTCGAGCCATGTGCACCTGCTTTTAGTTGTTTGTACTAAATGGATGTAATCTGATTCCCTGCAGGCACTTTGGGTCAGTGTTTGGCTCGTCTACACTGAGAGTTTAGAGACGTTATCGTGCTCGTGCTTTTATTCTGATGGCAGAACAGAACTGTAGTCGGACAAGTTTTCAACAAGGTCATTATTGTAAACTGAAACCAACTGACTTGAACATGATATTTTGATGAGCAATGCTCGGGCGTAGTGTGTTACTGTGATTTTCTTACCCATCCACAAACAAGTGTAACACATTACGGTTTAATTTTTGTAAATCACCTTATAGTCATCGACCTAGTGAAGCTAAAGGCAAATATTACATGATCCTTTTATAACTTATTTTTAGTGCTTTCATTGACGACATTGTTATGGTATAAGTATTAATATGCATGTGTGGGTGTGAGCTGTTGCCTAGCAGCCGCTGCTGTGAGACAAATGGGAGCTCGGAGAAAAGAGAACAGAGAATTTAAGAATGGAAGAGGAGAGTGGGTCATTACTTTGGATTTCTCATACAGAGAAGAGTTTCATTGTGATAAGTAGGTCCACCTACTTTCTGTTTGGGTACATTTCATAGTAAAAGTAATGCCATTAGTAATTCGATTTATTATAGTTATAAGTGTAGTTCCTGTAAGTAACTGTGGTTCTTGGTGGAGTTGATGAGGAGCCAGAGTCAGATGTTGAATCTTTGACTTAGCGATACTATCAAGCTTGCTGCAGGTGTGTCTCCAGTGCATGAAGGCATCGGTGTCATAAAGACTAATAACACATGAAAATACTGGATATGCAAGAGCATACTGAATGTTGTCTTTAGTGATGGATGTCTCAGGTCAATGAGTTTACAGCTGGGGGTTTACAGATCCGGAGCACCAGCCGCACCTGTCGGCCTCTTTCTGTTATTTTTATCCCACCCACATACAATACACAGAATCATGCTATCAAGACAGGCTGAGTTAGCTTAGAAATCTAGACTTTTACGCTTTTCTTTGAGAAAAGAACAAAGAAAGGCATAGAAATCATTCTTAAAAAAGGAAGATGTGTTCAGAGTTTTGCCGACCGGATACGGCAAAAGTTTAATCTATCAGCTAGTTTCGCTACCTTCTTCTTCTGTGGGTCTGGCTTGTCAGGCTAGGTTGAGTGAGTGAGTCAACAAGATTCAGGCAAAGTAGACACAAAGAATGTTAGGTGGCAAATGTGTTAGGCAACATAAAACAGTATTATATTCTACCTTTTAATAGCCACAAATATAGTCTGGATCAATGGAAGTACATTTCCAGGAAGAAAGCCATGCGCTGGATGTCAGGCTTTGCCCCTTACCTTCCACTCTCTGTCTGCTGCCATTATCAAAATCCCTTCGCTATGGGAAACAACAAAAAACTTCGAGCTAGCAAGCTACACGCCGAAAATGCGCAACAAGGCAGGCCTGCTTGGTACCTTCGGGGAACGATTGTAAAGATTTACAAAGAATATGTTTACGGCATTTATTATCTAACTGGGACATTTTGGGACTGGCTGATATCATTAGCACATATTTTGCTCCTGTCAAGTGTGTACTTCCCATAGATATAGAACAATATCTATGGTACTTCCCCTGTCGTTGCCATGGTTACTTACAGGAATAACATATAGGAGGTCACAACCTGTCAGTGCAGTTGGTGTGCTGTTTTTGATAGAGGCAGCTCTAAACCCCACATTATGTGGGAAAGGTAAACAAACTAGGTATGTCTTATTATGTTGACTGATCCAAAGTGATTCTTTATCATTACCTTCCTTGGCACCTTCTCTTACTTAGACATACACGCTGTTATTGCTTGTGCAGCTTTTCCATTCCCAGTTGGTTAAGTTTCATAATCAAGTTAAATCTGTAGCCTTGAAGAGTTCTCATTATCAAATTCTGTTGAAAATCTAGCGAGACAGTCGGCACATCATGATATATTCTTAGATAAAGATAGATAGATATTTATATAACTCTGTAGTGAACTGGATTTGGTAAGAGATTTGAAAGCACTATTTAAAAAAAGGGGCTTTTGGCCCATTTTATATGTGATTTCCCACATTATTTTAAAAGCATGTCTCCATTTATTGGCAGATTAAAGTGTTTTTTGATGCTCTAGATCTTTGTCTGGTGCCCTGGTTCCTTTTAACTGTCTGGAAGTTTATACCCCACCTGCGTCATCATCACCCATAATCCTCCTTTTACACACATCATTATTTTGCTGAGATAATGCATTCCTATTGGTCAGCAGCCTGTGGAATATGTAAATATGTACCACGCTGCCTTCTCTTGTCAGAGGGAGGAAAGTATCATTGCTGTTGCCAAGGGTGACCAGCTGCTTTGGCGAGCAAGGCAACTACCTCTCATTCTGCCTCTCCCGACATGAGAGGCTGATATCTTTTTTCAGAGTAAATGGAAACAGTGAAACAGTGCAGATGATTTTATAGTAGAGCAAAAAATGCATTAGTGCTGAATAAGATTACCTGTTGCCTAAGTAGGCTGACATTGATATATTGCATGTTTGCTAATGCAATGATGCCTGTAAAGTGTCCCAGACCAAAGCAGTAAAAGTATGAAGTGCCAGCATTCACCCAATGTTCTTGTCCTTGAGAAAACCTCTTTCAGAGCCACCGTGACCCTCTGAACTTAACCAGAAATGGATGCTCTCTCCAACATCAAGTCCTTGGCAAAATGTTTAGAAAAATTCCAGACCACTCACATTAACTTGCTAATGTCAAGACATTCATTCCCAACCACTCTCCCTAATGCATCCGCATACGCAGGAGATGTGCTCCGACAGAAAGAAAATGACTGTGCTTGCTTAGATTACCCTCCATATATGGAGCTTCTCCATCCATGTTAAAGCTTTTATCAGTCCTGTTTTTTGTTATGCCGAAGATGACTTTAACAAAATTGCTCTGCTTGAGAATGATGTCTCTTCTCTAACCCCAGAGCTTCTATCAGTGTTTACTGGCAAACACCAGAAAAAGCAAGCAAATCTCTTGCATTTGGCACTTAACTTGAGTGATTTGCAATAAGCTTTTCTTTGAAAGTATAGGAAGGTCAAACAATTTATGTATGCTCGACTTAGTTCTGCAGAGGATTTATTTATGTAGGTTTAATATCTATATGGTAAGTTTTTAATCTGGACAATGCAGCCAACTGCAAATAATGTAAAGAATTGCTAAATTCACTTAACAGTTACATACATGTTTTCCATTGTGAGATGCATAAACAGATAGTGTGGTATAGACTATTACATCTTAGCAATGTGAATAAAAACTTTGATTGACTTTATTTTAGTGTATATCTGAATTTGTGAACTCTAAATATGTACACACTGGATTTTTTAAATTGACTTCTGAAATTTCCAAAGAGGGGAATTCAGACCACATAAATTCAGACAGATTGTTTTCAAACTAAAATATTTCAGTGCTATACATTTCAAGATTAAGTATCCAGTCAGTAATTAAGATAGCAACACTGTGCTTCATATTTATATGTTAATACCGGTTGTAACGATATACCTGATGCAGTAGTTTTAAATGACTTCAAGTCTTGCTACTAACACACTTCTGTATTCTGGGATACACTCTCTGACAGGTTGGGCTGCAGTAGATTGAGGATCAGGGAGACAGTGATAGTTTTTAGTAAACTCCTGATGATGGTGGTGGTGGTGAGATCAGTGACTGTCCTCCCCAGGGAAGCCACCATTTAACCACCAATTGACCTTTTAAACACTCATAACCTACAAGTGTCACAAAAAGACAACGCAGGGCATCGGGGCTCGTAAAAATATCTGACATCCCCCATTAGTTCACATAAATATTTTAGTTCCCACTGTGTGTGTAAAGGTAGAGGCCTTGGTGGAACGCTCCGCTCCGACTGTGAACTGCATGAAACATGCCTTTCATGTCAGAAGCATGAAAAATGTTGGTTACTTCAAAGGAGCTGTTTCAGTGGAGATGTGGTGTTAGTGGGCAGGAGGATAGGGGTTACTAGGTTTGGTCCTTAAGGCACTCCAGCATCTATGTATTGTCTAACCCTCTAATACAAAGGTTTGTGGTGTGCTTTCTCTCCTCAACAAAGGGAATTCACTTTTGAAAGACAGTGAACAAAGAGGTCAGCCCCACCCTTGTTGATTTGGAAGCATGTGTGTATTGAATCGATGCCCCTCGATGATGTCAGATAAAATGAGCACACTGCTTCTGTAAAGTAGAGCCATGTGGCATCATGTGTGACCTAAAGAGGTTTAAATGAGAAAAGGCAGAACACAGTACTGCCCTCCAAACGCAAAAGACCATAACTCGCTAGAGTGTGGAACTAAGAAAAATGACTTTTTTCTTTTTAGTTGTCCAGCCAAATGAATTATAGGTAGGACACTGGAAATCTGGCAATTATATGTTTTAGTAATGAAATGTATCTACATAAAAAAATCTTGAGCTCAAACTTGACTTGTTGACTTTTGACCTCTTTTTTGAAGTTACTGTACTCTGCCTTTGTATTGTCTGCAAAAAGTGAGAAGTCACGCCAAGGCAAAAGGCAGTAACTTCCACATTATGGTTGTTGACACCATTTACAAAATCATTATAGTAACACATCTATAAAATTTAGTGATCATGGTCTATATTTCTGATGATTTACAATTACTTATAGCCATCTACTTATTGCTATCCTGTACCGTAACTCAATTTGAGCGTTTACAAAAAAAGTCAAAGAGCGGTAAAAGTGTTACGGTGTTCTGCCTTGGTTTCTCCTGGGCTTTTGGAAGTTAATGTTAAGACAACCCATTATTCTCTCGAAAAAACAACAAAATTGACTCAAGATACTTATCCACATGTTAAAGGATGTCTTGAGTGTCCCAAAAATATCATTAAATTGTTTTCGACCAAAAACAAAGTTACTGCCTTTTGCCTTTGCAGGGAAGAGTAGCTGTCTGCAGATGTTTGTTGAATCCAAAAATCTTGGAGCCAGTAATAATTTTTCAGGAAGTAATTTAGAGTTTTTGACAGCCCCAGAGCTTGCAAGCTGCATATTCGCTTACCCAGCATGTTGTGTGCCTACTGACCTGTTCTTTGAAACATGGTGTGCAGTGCATGGATTGCGATTCCTTCTCTGCTTACAAATGTGGAATTCCTCTCACATGTGATCAAGTATTTATCAAGACACAGAACCTGATGGCTTGATCCAGATTGATCATTCACACAGAAGCCCAAATTCTAATTAAATAATATAATAATAATCCATATGTAGACTTAAGAGGAAATAGTTCACATAAGAGCAGGTTCATCACACTGTGGTTCTCCTGTCACTGATGATTGATTGAATTAGGCCTACAATCCATCAGAAGGTTGACAAGGATTTCTGCCTTATCAGAACCCCTCCACCCACTACCAATTTTTAACAACTGTGCTTTAAAAAAGAATCAAAGCTATTTTTGTTATCAGTGCTGCTTGTACCCATCCTTGGAGATGCTACATGCAGTAAATCCCTCAGTCAAATTTACTTTAACATTGATACATAATTTTAATTAGTACGTTCATGTGCACTGACCAAATTTTAGCAAATGATGATTGTTATAAGTGCAGTAATTGGACCCTATATGTGGTTTTCACTGTCTTTATCGGGTCTGCTTTTGTGTTACACGAGCATGCATACATGTGTGCACATAGGCTAATCATATTTTCATATTCCTATCTCTTCCTGCTTGTCAGGCATACATTAGTTTGACGTGTTCAGGAGAGAGCATCAGTCTAGCACGTGGACACTTCCACACAATCAGCGGTGCAGCAGATTTTCTGCGGCTCTGCTGCACGTGTTGCCGGCGGACTTAGTGCGGGGCCCATATATGAAATAGGATTATCAGTAACCACGCTCTCTGATTAAATCAACTGGATAGCCTACACACCCTATTAAAGCTCACACACTATCAGCCTCTTAGCCTGAGAACCTCAATACAATTTCCCTCCCCATTCAGCAGCAGTGTGCAGGATAATGTAGAATTGCAGATATTGGTTTGACACAGTGTATGCCTTATTGCAGTTCAAAGGACTTGTGAGTCTTCAATCGATGTTGCAGGACTTCTATGCTTGTTGGGGAATATTAATATTTTTCCAGTTCAGGTAGCATTCGCCGTGGCTTTACGGGTTTATCCATAATATCAATCTGACCTTTAACCTCATCTTGCCTGGGTTATTTTAAGACCTGTCCTCATGGTACAAGTCATGCTTCAAAGGAGGATGCGTGAATCACAGTGCAGTTTAGAATTTGCTCTGATTTTTCAAGATTAAAGGGATACTTTGCTGATTTTCTACCAGCTTTGTATCATAACAATGTGGGTAGTATGTGTAAATGAACTATGGTAAATTTCCTCCCTTTTGTCAGCGCCAACTTCTCTGTGCCCATTCACCCTTCTGTCTTAAACTCAGACTAAACTCAGATTAAACTGTAAAAGTAGGCAGTGATCAAATATAAACCAATATTCTTTTACTGTATTGCATACTTCTCGCCTAAAATGTTATGGTTGCTAAGTTATGACTGAATAGGTGTATGTCAAGAGAGAGGTTTAGCTAGCGCTCATTTAATGGTCACAACTGTTATGCCTCTGTACTCAGTTTTCCAATTATAGAGCAATGATTGCTTTTCAGATAGACTTAAGGGTAATATGCAATGAGTTGAAACTCCTCATTAAGGTAATGACTTCTTAAATAAAGAGGTTTACCATCATCAGCAGGAGAATGCACTGAAAAGAAAGCTTGAGTATTTGTCCCATACATTATTCACCAGTCAATCTAGCTCAAATCAGGGACATCAGACATTGTGAAAGGGATTATGGGTATTAATATCAAATGACCTTATAGACCCAATCACAATATTTGTTTACAATAACTTCCGTTTGGAAAACTCCTTCATCCAATACATATAATTTAGCAGCGCTGAGCATACTCTCATCTCATTTATCTAAAATGAGTGTTTGATGCTTTCATATGTCAACAGTTTGACTGACATTGGGTTTGTAGACCTAATTTACCTTTTGGGCCACAGACTTGAGAAAAGACACCACCCAAATCTAGCTGTTAGTCCAACCGGCGGTGAGATGTTGTTGTTCGTAACGTTAGATTAGGTTTTGGATCAATGATGCTAGCAAAGCAACACAGTACAGAAAATAAGCACAACAGAAACGTCAGATAGGTCGGACCTATAAAGGTTACATTTATGATTTAAAATGACAACAGAAACAAACAAGTTTGCCAATTTAACATATCTCCGCAATTCAAATCAACGGCAAGTTGTCCACTCGGAAGTGATAGTGACTGTTGTGTCGGGACAGTCAGTTAGGCTTGCGGCAGATGTAGCGGTCCTATCCCAGAACAAATTTGATTCCTTTCATGGGATACAGGAGTTAAAAATGTGGCACAAATTGCACATTCTCACAGGTCTCACTGCAATCATTCATCCTCACTGAGATCAGGATTTGGAGGGGAGTTGGTTCAAATCTCTCAAGGCCTGTTGAAACACGAATCAAGACTAATAAGTAAATTGCCTGCATCTTGTTCCTGGGCTGCTTTCTTCATCTTGGCACTAAATAGTATTTTCTCAGTGGGGAACTTTGTCTATCCCTGGTTGTCCTGCCCATTTTAAATACTTCTTTTGTCTTCACTAAACTGCAGATTTCAAGGCTTTTCCAGTTTCAAAAACCCTGTTTGCTGGTTTGTTATCTGTTGTCATAATGACTGACTGACAAACGAGCAGACTGACCTTTGGTTTAGCCGAACAGAGTTTAAACGCTCAAAATGACGGAACTGTGAACCCCAAAACTTGGCGGAAACAAGCAGGACCAGCCGGTGTGTAATATGTGGAATGCATCTGTGGTGAGCCAGACGTTTGTGCTGACTGCCACACATTTAGCCATGCATGAATAAACCCCTCTCAAGACATTAGAACATGTATGCACACATGCACAAAGCTGTTAAACACATAGCAGCATGTGTGGCTGCCTATACAGCACACGCATTAAATACATGAGGTGCTATAGTGTCACATAACTATTTATACGGCCATATTCTGCAGAGTGAAAGGGTCAATCAGCCAATGGGTTCTTATACTATAGAATCAAAAGGTCCTAGAGGAGAACATGATGTCTCCATACTGCTTGATACATTAACAAAAGTCTGAAAACAGTGAGGTTTTTGTCTGCAGAAACAGAACTTTCAACTTCATGGTGGCTTTCTGTTTGTTTTGGAATTTCATACACAATTTTGCATTTCTGTGAATGATCACTATATCACTTCTCATCCTGAAGCACTTTTTGGTACGGGTAAACCATTTTAAAACTAAACTCTACCATGAAATATCAACTGCAGTCCTCGTTGTTTACATCCTGTTCAACTGGCTCACGTCAAAACTTAGAAATGTATTGGGACAAGCCAGTTCCACAAGACTGTCTGTCCATTACACACACACACACACACACACACACACACACACACACACACACACACACACACACACACACACACACACACACACACACACACACACACACACACACACACACACACACACACACACACACATTCTTCAGTTGTTTATCTGTTTCTGTTCGAGATCATATTGGTCAAAGATATCCCTGCCTCTTCCTGTAAAAAGAAACATTTAGCTGCAAGTGGATGTTTGTTATCCACACACAGTGTGGGTATTATGTGCTGTCGCCGAGCCCTGCTCGCCATCACAAAACAACCCAACTGGTTTAAGAAAAGACAGAAAAAGATAAAGAGTGAGAGGTCTTTTGTCAACATCTGTCATCTCACTGTCATCTCACCCTCTTACTCTCAGTGATTCTGTGTTCTTTGTCTTTCTTTGACATCTATCCTACAGGTTTTATGTCCTGTTCTCACTCTTTTACCTTTCTTTCTTTCTCCTCTTCCTCCTCCTCCTCCTCTTCCTCCTCCTCCTCCTCCTCCTCCTCCTCCTCCGTCGGCCAATTATTGGTAATGCGGATGTGGGATGGAAATGAATTAAATTTCAAGGCTGCAGCAGCAAGGCGGGTTTGGTTTCAGTAGATAACCTGAGTGAGTCTGTCTGTCTGCCTGTCTGTCTGCCTGTCTGTCTGTCTGTCTGTCTGTCTGTCTAATAGAAGGATGCAGGGAAATAAGGCTGTATGGCTGGAGGAATGATAGATGGCTGACAGGATAGGGAAGGTAATTGATGGTGAGAAGGAGCATAGAAACAGAAGGATGGATTGATTGATTGATTGATTGATGGTGGATGTAGGACAGAGGATGGAAGACAGGGAGTGAAAAAGGATAAATGGTCATCACCGTTACTGTAGTCCTGGTAACCTGCCTGATATTTCATGCACTGAATACGTCATTAGTTGCATTGTGGGCTGGACACACATCCTGGTAGCAAAGCATAAATGAAAACAGACATTGCTGGTAAATTAGCACAAAAAGAGAGCTTGAGTCCAGTAGAGGATGTGAACAGCTGTATTGTCAAATGGCGGGTGATGCTCGGACACAGCTTCCCTGAGGTGACAAATGAAATAGTCATGCGGCTCACTCTGGTTCATTGCCGTCCTATGCAAACTAGGAGGCAAGATAGTGTGTGTGTGTGTGTGTGTGCTGACTCCCACTCTCTCACATCTGGGATCCAGTTGAGCAGATGGTTCAGATTTGGCTCAACTTGCTCTGCCTTTTTTTGCGTTAGTTCTGCTCTCTTATACCCTTATTCCACCAAAATTAGCGTGTATACTTTATGCAGGTTTTTTAAACATCTATTTCTTTCCCATTGCCAGTAGACGAGTATGCCTTGCCGAAAAACAGGGTTAGTAAGGAGTAGAAAGAAGCATGGAGGCCAGTGACAATGTTACGGTGGTTGCTTTGTTTTTTCTATCTGTTACTTATTCAGTCTCTTTTTCTAATTCGGTGCTGACTAATTTGGAACAATGTCTGGGCGCTGCTTGGGCAGAATGGACAGAATTTGTGGCTGTGATGACATGCATGTCATAGTATTGCGCCGGAAAAGGGGCCAAAATTAGCGTGTCCACCCGGGTGGCGAGATTACTTTTCCTAGAATGGCAAAGGCATGAGCCGCCCTACTCTGCCTCTGATTGGCTTACCCTGGTATTCTTACCCGAACCCTAACCAATCTCACTCCTGATGCCTAAATCTAACCAACCCAACCAACGAAGGCAACGAGTACTAGCGAATCAGAGGCAGAGTAGGGCGGGTCATGCTTTCGCCCTCCGAGGAAATGCAAATTTTCCTCCCGGTGTCACGTTACCATCACTGCAGATCGGAGCTAGAGCCGATAAATACCCGTGAATACTGCAGAGTAATTTGTCCCGGGAATGAATGCCAATTGTAACCTTTCCAACAAAATAAAAAAACAGATGTTAGTGGGTTTTTTGGCCAGTGAGACAGGGGCTTTTTTTTTGTGCACTATAGTTTTTTTCATGTTGTTTTTTTCCTGTTTACTCTTGTGCCTTTTTCAACCCCTTCACTCTTTCTCTTCCTCCACCCACGTTCCTGTCGCCCAGGGGTGAATGTGTGGCTCTGTGGAGGAAGTTAAACAGGATTACTTTAGAATGTTGGACCACTGACTAACTTCTGGTGTCTTTACTAAACACCACCATTTATCACTATTTATGCTTGTTTAAACTTTTTTGATTTGTTTCATCTTCTCAGTTGCTCCTTTCTAATCCCAGCTACAGCGTTTTGAGACATTGATCATCGATCGATCGATCCCTCACAGGTTGTTGACACAGGCTCACCAGTCCTGATCCTCACTGAGCAGGGCTGAAACCACAAGTGTGACTGACAGGCCAATCTCCCATGGAGACATGAGTAAAGACAGGAACACTGATTGCTCTCTTAAAAACTGATGGAATCCCTTTACATTCCCCGTCGTTACATTATTCAGTGCATCCTCTCCTCAGATCTCTGTGGAATTCCTTGCAACCAAATGAAAACATTCCCATCTGCCATGTCAGCAGTCCCACACTTTCTTGGATCCAACGTTCCCGCCCCCACAAAGTCACACACACACACACACACACACACACACACACACACACACACACACACACACACACACACACACACACACACACACACACACAAACACATGCATTATTTCGCATGGGGAATGCCTCCATCCATTTGTTGGATGGATTGCCCATTGCATACAAGTGGAAAAAATCAGAACAGCTGAAGCAAAGTCACCGGTCGATAATGGACAATATGTCTTGTAGCAGGAAGGAAGGATGACCATGCTCAATATACCATAGCTTTAGTGTGTGAGTGTAGAATCATGGTAGGAATGTGTGTGTGTGTGTGTGTGTGTGTGTGTGTGTGCGCGTGCATGTCATTGTGGAGTAGACAGATGTAGCTAGCAGAACAGGGGGGTTCTGTAAGAGAGAGTTTGACCGGAGAGAAGGGAGATTAAGGCTCAACTGTGTATGAAACAAGCATAACTGAAAGTTTCATGGGGACTGCAACTTGTGGTTTACTTTGGATAATAAAACATATCAGAGCATGGGCAGTTAAGTCTCCATTTTCACAATATTCTTCCACAGTTGTGAAACTATTTGTGTAAAATTATAAAGCAACTTGAGTTAGCCAACAGCAGGTTACATTTCTTGCACAACAATAATGCCTCTGTTGGCTAGCATAGGATTTACTAGAAGGTAACTGACATGTAACTGTCAAAGAAGGTTCCTGGAAAGGATTATGTAATGTGGTACTGATTATAGGGAAACTAGAGAGATTGTTTAAGTAATTCATTCCAATTCATTTCTAATGTAATCTGGAGTTTCTATTGAGTGCAAATGTGTTTTCCAGTCATTGAAATTTTAGCAGTTGTTTCAAGGAAATCCTCCTAAATATTAACAACTGCTTCTAAACTTAATGCAACTAAGAAAACTCAACTCATCAACCATCTCAGAAAATTGCTTCTAATTACCCTATCATTAGCACCATTTTACATAGTACTTTTCAGGAAATTTACTAGAAAATGATTAGGAAACTGTGGGACCTCTAAAATAAAATGTTACCTAATGTTACATTTATCTCATGTAAGATAACCTGAGAACAATTATTTGTTTCTTTTGCTCTTGTTCAGATGTACTATTTTATAAAATCCTTCCAAGCTAAACCATGACACACTGTAACAATGTGTACATTATACGCACACATGCATACACACGTGCATTTTGAGTGTAACTGCGTACATGTTCCAGACCCCGGCTCTCTGTCCTGCATGATTTGTTTGTCTAGCTGTCTCAGTGTGCGGGGGTCTTGCGTAAGACCACCTCTTGTGTTAATGTAAACCTGTCTCTTCATTCTTTCTCAACCCCTGAACTGTCCTTCCATTTTCCATCCAGCCTCTCTTTACTGCCATCTCACCTATACCACACTTCCATATAATCATTAGTTAATACATCAATTCACAATCATATTACATGGCGTAAGACATAAATGATTGATAGCCATCATGGGAATCTGAGAAAGTGCTTGATGTTCAGTTTTGGAAATGAATTTCTGGCCATTGTCCTCAACTGTAAATCCTTGATCCAACATTCAGTGATACAGGCTGTACATTGGAGTCAATGAATCGCCAAATCATGCCAACAGAAACTGGACATTCACAATTACAAGATGTAATTGAACTTGTGGTATGGTCCTAGTGTTCATTAGATTTATAAATGTTATCCCAAACTAAATGCTGTCTGGTATGTGAGCTCTGTGTCCCAGATTGTCTACGTGGCCTCTTCAGCAGATTCCATTTCCTTTCTTACATCATACACACACTCGGAGATAAGGGACTATGTGTGTGTGTGTGTGTGTGTGTGAAAGTGAGTGCTTTATTGAACAGCCATTCATTGAAAACATTTGGGTCTGCGTGCCTTTTAAAAATGTGCTGATGGGTCGTTTAGGATTCTGAGAATACGGTCACTGTTTGTTTTATTATCAAGTTAAAAGAGTAATGGGTTTAGATGCAACAATATAGATTTTTTTTTCATTACAGAACTACAAACGTAATGGTGTTTTTGTAATTATTTTATTCTATGACACTCGCATTCATGCATGAACCTAAAATTACATGAGTAACCGGGTTCCTCCAGAGTATAAATATCAGAAAAAAGTCCTCTATGTGCAAGTGCAGTACTGTATATTAGTGAACCACAGCTAAACCCAGAAAACCAAAACCAGACCTCAGATTTCCTTTTTGGCCAAGATCTGATCACATTGCGTGAGTGAAATGTACACGATCAGATGATTACTTAATGCCAACCAGACAGCCAGAATGTGCCTCTTCCTGGGTTTCTGGCACTGATGGACCATTCTTAGATGGATAAAAGTGTAAATCGGTGGTTGTTTCCTCTTTGGCAGATCTGACTGCGGTGTCAGCAGGAGACTTATTCCGCTGATGTTCGATCAGGACTGCCAAAGATAACAGGAGGCTGTTGTGCAACGCTCACTTTTTTCTTCTGGTACACGGCTCGTTCAAAGCAGCATCTCTTCTCTCTCACATCACACAGAGCCATAAATAGACTTAGTACATATTATATTTAGCTCTGCTACTGTAGGTTTGTGTGGGAAGAGGGATATAATCAAATATTAACACATACTGTGTCCATACTAAGCCATGACCTATTACATAAACCTCTTGCTTGGAGGACTTTATGGGTAATATTTGTGTCGTTGAAGAGAAAAAAGGCAAATGACCAATCGAGACTTTGGGAAAAAATCAGTAGAAAATCATTAAATTTAGTCTCATCGTCCATATTATGTATGATGCACTAATTAGGATACATTTACTGTACTTTCACAACTGTCACTTCCAAACAGCATCAATACAACATTGGTAGGCAATATAGATTACAATAATATTGTCATTTTTACCATCGAAGCATCAAGCATTATCTCAACATCAAGTACTTAAAATCCCTTGGTGAAAGTTTAACTGATTTCCATACCATTGTATCTAATGCATTTTAGTGTTTCACAAAATATAGTTTGTATAGAGTATTTTAGCTCTAATATTGTTCTGGTTTTTCCTAATAATAATTTCTGTCTACAGTCAAACCAAGTTAAAATGGCATAAACACAAATAAAATAAATTACTTATTTTTCATCTACAGGTAAGATCTATGAAATATTTTGATACTACTACTATTTCAACAATTATATAGAGAGATGATAAATATTAATATTGATTTATTGCCCAGCCCTAAAAGACAGCATTTTGTAAATAACTTTTCAATTATAATCACATCAAATGTGCTACCGTCACCACATGGGATCAGGATCTGACTGACAATCAGCCAGCTGTATGTGTTTGTGTATGCATGTGCTTATTTGTTAATACAGTATATACTCAATATAAATATACATATATTGTGTATGTGTGTATTTCAGGTCTGAAACATAAGGCAGGCCTTATCTGTGCCAGACATTCTTTAAGTAAGAAGTCATTCTCTGTGCTGAGTTAATAGAAACAGTGTCTCCTTGTGCTTAGAAAAGCCGAGGTATGCAGATTTACTTTTATCTTAAAGTCTGTATCAGTCCATTAATATATGTATAATTATGTTGTCTTCAGTTATGTATCAATGTTTTACAAACCAGGTAGGAACAAATAGCGGTGACTCTGATTTTCTTTTGACAGGTGTATGAAGTAGAGGTTCTACTTCCTGTATATTTGGTAACACAAGTTTTAACAGGTGGTTTGCAGAGGTGGCTTGAAATCCCAATTCTTGTTTATTTTTATCGTCACTAGTCAAGTTTGCAGCTGACTACAGTTGTTTCCAGTGAAGAATACCCCATGCTGCCATCCTAATGTACTATGTACCTGTTTTGATGGAAGAAAAGGGCTGAAATATCCTAAAGGATAACATGCACTTTCATTCTCAATTTATTTTCTCTTTCTGGCTCTCGGCTGCAGGCGTGTGGGGGTTGTGATACATAGCTGGGTTAGTCATTGGCATCACAGCATCATTATATCTCTTGAGTGTTGTAAAGTCATCTGTGTATGGCAAGAATGCCAAGTGTGTTTTCATGATAAAACTTTGCTTTTAAGATATTATGACACTTTAGTAACAGAAAGCTAATAATGACATTAAAAATCATTCTTTTTTCCATTTGGATGCATTTTTACTGTGCGTGTTCCTCTTAGAAATTGGAGAATTGATTCCTCCGATGTGAAGAGGCAGCTGGATACAAATTCAAAAGACACAGTAACTTCAATTCATGGCTTAACAACAATGTAAAGACATATACTGTGAGCTTTATACTGACAACCTACTGACCCTTTGTAGATCATCAGCCCAGATTAACTGTTCTTTTTCTCTGTGTACAATAGCCGATTGAGCTACTGTATCCACTACATATAGCCTCTTGTGTCTGTCTGGGAAAAAAAAAAGTCTCACTAAGACATACATGCATTCCCTTTCAGAATTATACATTGATGTGATATAAGTATTTAGCTAACTCAAGACTCAATATACTATACAAGTCATTGCTGTCTATCCCACACTTTGTTTTCTGGATTGTAGAGAGGATAATCTTCCAGTGTGACTCCATTTCTAGACTCCACTGCTCCTCTGTCATTCCTCACAATCAGCTGGCTGTTAGTGGGATGGATGCAAAGAGGACAGAAGCAAAAGAGTCCTGGGAACAGAGTGCTTACACACTACAAGGGGTCTTCTTCCTCCCCTGTGTTTCTCATGCAAGCTGCGTCCGTGTGCGTGTCATCTGCTGCTCACAATCCACTGGGAGGTCAGTGGAGGTTAGAGGTTGGAGTATGGGGTGAGCCCTTTTCCCCTTTTCATGCTGTCTTTTTTAGCTTCTCGTTGCTTTCAGTCAGTGGTCGGAACTCGGCTGTGCCATCACAGTTTTTTAAACTCACTAAAATCACAAAAAATACACTCAACACAGGGAGTGTTGCTGTCATGTTGCATCAAGTGATCTTGACATTCCTGTATTTGATCAGATTCGTAGATGCACTGTCTGCCCATCTCTTCATCTTTCAACTATTTCTTCAACCCCCTAATTTGTGAAGATGAGGCCCATCATTTAAACTGTGTGGAGTGAGTCTGTGAGTGCACATTCCTCAGAGTGTGAGTGGAGCATGATCAAACACGCCCTCATGCCCTAAATGGTTCAACACCAAAAAACTCCCAACTCCACCCACGGAGGGCACAAGGCTCTGTGGGCTCAAGTTGTGCTATCTTTTGTCAAATTTAAATCTTATCTGGATGAAATTCCAGATGTTTGAGGTGCCTGTCATCAACTTGTGGTTGCATCTCTTCTTCCATTCCTTCTTTTGCAATTTTTAAAATCTGCCAACATCAAAGAGGTGAATAATGGCCAAAGCTAGATGACTTTTTACTGATCACCAAATAGAGCCATAATATTGGAGATCAGTACTGTTGCCTCCGGCTGTGAGGATGCAGCGAAAATAGAAATGAGCCCCCCATGGTCCACCATGAACAACATTAAGAGGGATTTTTTTTTTTTATGGTAATCAGAATAATTTAAGATGAAAATGTGCTGAATTGAAGTGCCATTTAAACAGCATGTATATGTGTGTGCATATATGTATTAATATAGGACACTTTAGAGTTGCAGCAGATCATAGTTGCAGCAGATCATGGTTTTATAAATGCATAACCCGCCGTATCTTATGCTCACACAGGTTTAAGACTCTCTGGCAACAGAACAATTATGGTAACTTGATGATGATGTAATCAAGTTGCATTTCTCTAAGTCAGCAGAGCGACATCCTGTGGAAAACAGTCACTGAGTTTTCCCTGTTTTAGTCTCAGTCCTTCTCTCTTGGCAAGTGAGGAGAGAAATATGTTGTATATTCCAAGAAAAAGCAGTCCCTCCTGGCTTGAGTTGTGGTTACAATACATTGGAGAGAAATAATTTCTGTCTGCTTTGCACTCTGAAGCTTCCAGCACACTTCCTGTTGGCCTGTTGATGGAATGTTCTTTGGAATGATATAATGACGTTCCCACATCCCAGACTGCTCGACCAGACATATTTATATGTATTGTGTTTATAGAGAGTGGTGTACAAAAATTCTGCTTATGAGTAATGATAACAAAGATGCATCACATTTGGCCTTATGGTCTGCTTTAGTGAGGCAAGCAGGCAGGTGGTCTGACAGCTGCTGGAAACCAGAGAAACTGTACTACTGATCTATAGTGTGTTTGTAGTATGCTTTGTTGAATTACTATATAGCTACTGCACAGACAAATGTGCAGCCACTGTAAGCCACATTACCCTCTGCTGCTCATAAGATCATTCGTACTGTACATAACTCAGTCAAATATCCCTGACAGATTTTCCTGACAGTTTGACACAAGAATCCACCAGCATGGACAGCCATGCCCTCTGTTGGAATAATGTGCATTAAAACACAGACAATAGATTAATTGTTTAAAAAAATCTATCAAACAAAAACAAGCAGGTTGTGTCTCTTAAATGTAAAGACTTGCTGCTTTTCTCTGTTTTATAAGATTTTCAATGTTTTTTTGTGTGGAAAACAAGCCATTTGAAGATATCACCTTGTAATGGGCATTTTTTTGACGAAACAAATAATCGGTTAATCGAAGAAAAACGTAGGTGATAGATCTATTGCTTGTAATTGTTAATTGCAGACCCTGTGAAAAAAAGAAAGATCAATCTTACACCACTTTCTTTCTGAGAGATATTGTCTCATATTTAAAATTTAGCTTAGCATATAGACTGAAAATAAGGGGAAAGGTAGCCTGGCTCTGTCCTAAAGGTAACTCCTCTACCAACACCTGTAAAGTTCACCAATAAAGACGTTACCTTGTTTGTTTAAAAACCAAAGTATAAAAAAGACACCTTGTGGTTTTATGAGTCTTCTCTGGTCTGCTGGATAATTAGTGACCTTTAGAGGTGTTAGTAGGCATATTTTGTTTTCTTTGGACAGAGCCAGGTTGCTGTTTCCCCTTGTTTTAAGTCTTTATGCTAAGCTAAGCTGGCTGCTGGCTGTATACTTATATTTACCGTACAGATATGAGAGTTGTATCAATCTTTAGACTCTCGGCAAGAAAGAGAATCAGCTTATTTTCTTTCTTTAAATATAATTTTATCTCAGCGGAATAGTTCAACAACACATCCCTGAATGCAATGGATCGGCACATTACTTTATCTCAGTTGTTCCTGTTTGGTTTAACGTCGTTAAACTGAGGTATCAAGGACACAAGTAATGGTCCTTTTTGTCAGCATCATGTTTGTCCTCTTTGTCTCATCAGCCATCTCGGCACAGGCAAATGTTTTTTCAGGGAATGAGTGTGATGTTTGTTGGGAGTTTTTTTTTTAGGGGAAGCAGTGAAGGCGTCTTTGTTAGCCACACATAAGACACTTGTTTGGTATGGCTTGGTATTGGCGTGAAAAGGCAGTCTGTTTAGGCAAGTGTATGTTTTTTGTGAGAGGATCATTTACTGGAGGCTCTTTTGATAGAGTCTGTGCATGTGCTAATAGTGCTATTGACTCGCTTGACTTGAATCAAGTTGCATTTTGTTACATGGATGACTGAACTGCTTGAACACTTACTGCTATGGAAATGGAGCATTTTAAATTAATATATGTTCACCTATGCATTTGTAATTCTCTTTTTGTACACTTGTAAACAGTCTCTCTCAAACACACAGTCCTCGGCTTTACGCCAGCAGCTAATGAAGGAGGGTTACAGATAGACAGCAGGGAGACACTGTCAATTGGATAGATGGAGGCATCAATGAAACAAAGAGAGATGGGGGAATAGATCATTTCAGTGGGGGGTGGGGGGGAGAAAGCTCTTCTGGACACAAATTAGAGCAAAGCACTGAGAGGATTTAACAACATGATGACACAGACTCGTAGAGAACCCTTTCACGATGGAGTAGATTGATGTAAAAGCTGCAAATGTTTGTTTGAGGTGACCAAAAATTGTTTTTTTAATATAGGGGCTGGATAAGTGTGGTTTAGAATGTGAGAACAAAGAGATGAAGGATGGGCTGCAGTTACTGTCCCCACCTCAACCCCACCTGCGCCTGCTCACTGTCAGACAAAGACAACCAGACATGTTATTTACGCTCTTATGTTTTAAATCTTTTATTTTTTATTTTTTTGGAATCGACAAAACACTGTGAGCTGATTTTGTTTCCAGTGTACACTTTTTTCTTACAACAAGTGATGGTATGTAGAAACATGGGACAATAAATGCTGATTGCCACATCATTAAAATTAAGGAAATGTCTTTATTCAAGAAAAATTTAATTCAATACAAGTAAAAAGATCTAGATGTGTACACTAAGACATACATTTGAGACTTGAATTAGAGAAAGACATCTTATGATTGATCATTTTGCAGTGAGCAGGACTGACCATAGAGCCTTTGTAGCTTTTAGGCATCAATATTCTACTCAAGGGCACTTTCCTGCCAGCAGAGCAGATGCACCACAAGCCACACTACAGCCACTAACTCACCACCATAACACACCGGGCTGTCCGTGATAAAGATTGTATCAGCAGGTTGTTTTGTTTTGGCTGATTTTCTTTGGAAAATTTGTGTTTCTGTAAAAGAGGAAGCTGGTAAGACTGAAAGGGAGACGGACACATCAGACAGACAGAGGAAATTAGTCAGGAAAAAAAGCGTCTGTGATGCTGATGCCTGTTGCTATGGTGATTGGGGGTCAATAAAGGGTTGCCATGGAGCTGGAATTCTGGGAAGGGGATATTTTTACGTGTGTGTATGTCTGAACTTGTGGGTGGAGGATGATGAAAGCGTGTATACATTATAAATGAGACTTACTTACGGTGCAGACGGCTTAATAACAACAAGACCCTCTTCTGTTTATATTGTCTTTTAGTAATACAAAGAATTACAATGCATGCTACAGTAAATCATGAATAAGCCTAAATATCTAATTTATAAAATACAAAATTATATTGAGATAAGTTAGTGGAAATAACCACTTTTTGGCCACTTTTGGGCCTGCGTTAATTGCCTACGGTAAGGTTTTAATGTTTTAGTGTTTATGGTGCTACATGCTATGTCTATCATTGGTAAATGTAATTGTATTGTGATCTATCATGATATTGTGCATTTTCTGGAAAATCTATTGAGAAACTGACAGGAATATAGAAGCCCTGCTTATTGTTAACTGGTACAACATTCCTTTATATAAGACGGTTGACAAATTTGCACACATTTATCTTCCTTATATCTTCCACCCATGTGCCATGTCTGACATGTCTATTCTCGGTGATGTCGAGGATAATAGTGTTTAATTATATATGTAATGTGTGTTTGTGTGTTTCTTGAGGGCACGGCGCCATAAGGCATGCATGCATACGTATAAGACAACAATTACTACAGTAAAACATGCATGGTTATGCTTTTAAGATCACTGCCGTTCAATTTCTTTGAGGCAGGAAAATGTTGTTTTAGATAAATGTTCCAGCTGTTAGTGAACAATTGTTCACACAGCAGCAAGACCGCCATGACTTATTCATCTTCTTTGACTCCACTTGGAGGGAACTAAATTTGGCAGATTTAGTGTTTTACACGTAGCTTTGGCTGGTGTCACAGCAGAGTCTTCTGATGAAAACCATGTATTTAGTAGTTTTTTGGGTCAGTGTGTGTGTGTGTATGTGTGTGTGTGTGCGTGTGCAGACTACACATTATACAATGGATTTGCTTTCCCTCCACCTGATGTCAGTAGAAAATGAGGTCATTGCCCATCACAGCCCGATTTGCTGAGTCAGCTCGCAAATAAAAGATGCAGGCAGAATAACATGAGAAACTGTTGATTATACAATAAACCTTTGCCATATATTAGTAAAGTACAGTATGATTGTATTCCCTAAACAAAATGCACATCTGTCACACACACAGATTAGAAAGCACCACAGAAGAGGTTGACAGTAAATAAAGATTTATCCAGGGCACACATGCGCGCGCGCACACACACACACACACACACACACACACACACACACACACACACACACACACACACACACACACACACACACACACACACACACACTTTGCATTGGCGCTCCATTACATTTGATGAGATGCTGCATTTTTATTTTCAGTTCTAAGGTAGATGTTTTCCAGTCATAGCTTGTTTCCTGTTGCTCCTGTCCCCTTGCTTAACATCTTGTATCATACTCTACACAGTATCATGTCATTACCAGTGAATATCTTCAATAATGTCTAGTTGCATGTGGGTATTTTAGCCATTGGGATCTGGGCTTGTCTGGTATTAGAGGACTTAAAGTGATGCTGATGTGGATGTGATGCGACACATCGAGTCTGGAAGACATGGGGAGCTCAGATATGTCTCTGGGCTGGAGTGTGTGTGTGTGTGTGTGTGTGTGTGTGTGTGTGTGTGTGTGTGTGCCCGCGCGCACTTCGCTCTCGTGTGAAGAGATGCGAGAGGATAGCCATGCAAGCTTCATGCTAGAGTACACACACGGTATGGGGGACAAGAATAGATTCTTTACGCTAGTGTGGATGGTTGTTGGGGCTTATGGGAGTGCACGTGGAGCTTGTGCACGTGAGGTTCCCCTCCCCCGCCCTCACTAGTGATGTCAGACTGTATGCTACCACTGGCAGCGAGTAAAAGCCCATCCCCCTTCCTAACTGGGCTGCATCATCATCAGAGGAGCAGCTTTGGGGTGTTCCTCCAGCATTTCAACACAAACAGGAAGCAAGTGTCATTGAGACCAAATTTTGAAACACACACTCATCTTCTTCCTTTCTGCCTTGGCATCTTTACGCAGCCATCGTGTCTTGCAGCATTACTCATAATCCTCATTTGGAGTCTATCTTTCTCCATTTCACTTTAATCTCATAACTCTCAGGTGCACTTAGTTTTGGAAACACATTAATAGCTGAGATACTGAACAATGTAGGGGGTATTGATAAGGACACACATACATTGTCAAGCTTACACACTGTCAAACACACAGATTTGGCTCTGTAGTGCTGTTTCTTTGTTATTTAACCTTACCAGAGCTGACAACCTTCTTAGTGTATTGATTTTCAAAGCTCTGAATAATTCCCAATGTACATTCACGCACAAACATGCATGTTAAATGCGTACTGGGGACAAAAAAACTACATGCATCCAACCTGCAACACAAAGCACAAATACCACAGTCTTCATATTTTCTGAAGCCTGTGCTGAACTTGAAAACTTGGACTCTGTGCATCCTAGTCATCAAAAGTCAGTCACTTTTTGTTGGCAGCGTGTGTTGCCCGAGACACGACAAGCTTGTAATGAGCTTATCCTCTAGATTGAACAGCTGTTTGACATTAAACATGTCTGATTCACAGTGACTTAATGGAGAAAATGATGCTGTTCGGAGTGGAGCTTGGATGTGCAGTGTTGTATTTCTAATTGACATGCAGCTAAAGAGCAGAAACTATAAGCCAGTTTGATGAGTTACACTGCATGCCAGAACAACAATACTCAAGTGCAACAAATTACTCAGATGGCTTAATGTAAGGTCTCTCAACTCTGATTTCCAGCTCTCTTTTTTCTCTTTGAAATAATATAAATCAGCCTTCTGTGCAGACCACACACATGCCTGCCTGCTGTGTCAGTGTCTTGTTGTGGTAGAGAAAAGTGCAGTCTGTATAAACAGTGTGCGTTCTGGATGAGAGAAGAAGATAAGTGCAGGATAGACACAAGTCAAGAATTAGCTGAACATCTGCAAGCATTGTCAAAAAAGCTCAGGAGCAGAAAGGAATTCTGGGAATGTTATTCTCCAGAGCAGGTTCTAAAGCTACAGACTGACATCTCAGCTCCCCCTTCTGCTTTGTACGTCCTCTGTAAAGCAGAAACGGATCGGGTCACGACCTTTATAACATAAACTAGCCGAGCAGGTTGTTTAATTGTTTACATGTTCTTCCTCTAACTCTGTACATAATGTCTGCTATGATGTAAAAGATCAGCTGTCAGGCTGTTTTCGGTGTCGTAAAGAGTTGGAGACGAGGGTGCGGTTGGGATCGTATGATGAGATCATCTTCTACCAGAGTTTGGGGGTTACGGCCGACATGTTCCAGCACATGCAGGGTGTGACGCTGATCCTTGGCTAGATTGTCTATAATAAGCTCCAGCTCATTCTTTTTTTGTTAAGATTATTTGTTGGGCTTTTCCGCCTTTAATTTGACAAGACAGCTAGGTGAGAAAGGGGAGAGAGAGGGGGAAGACATGCAGGAAATCATCACAGGTCGGCTTTGAACCCTGGACCTCTGCGTCGAGGCATAAACCTCTCAGTATATGTGCTCCCCCTCTACCACTGAACCAACCCGGCCACGCAGGTCCAGCTCATTCTGAGGACTGGAAACAAATAGAAGAATAGGTTCATATCTATTATATGTTGAGGAGATATTCTGTGTAATTTTCTTTTACAGACTTATGTTTGAGCCTAATGTGCCTTTTTGGTGTGTATAGGTACATGTGTCAGAGGAAACAGTGTGTCTTTGTATGTGTGAGCTTGCACACTAATGGAAGAAGATCCCAAAGGCAAGGATGGTACTGTAAAGGCTACTCGCCCATCCAAACCACCGGAAACAAACACACACACCCTGCTGAGGGACATCAAGTCCCTTTATGTATATTTTTAGTGTAGATTTAAAAAAAACATAAAATAACACCTAAATCTGGAGTACTTTACTACATTATTGCTTTTTTTGTTTATTAAAGTTGCTGGTACCCAATAAAAAACCTTTTGTGTTGCTAAGGCCTCTTTTAACTGCTCACCTTAAGATACTTAAGTATCAGTCTATGTCTCTGCATGATGTCATTCATTGATTTTGCAGCTGGGCCGTGGCCACTAATCTTCCAGAGCGATGCCTTTGTCGATCCAGTCATTAGGATTAATGTTCGAGTCTGTGAGACTGTGATGTGTTGTGACTGATTGCAGCTTAATTTTCATTGGGGGTAAAATACAGATACTATTAATGCTTAGATGGTGTGGCTCATGTTTGAATGCACAGACAGTACAGTACAATATACCTTTACATTGTCAGTTTGGTACTTTTACTTTCTTCATCTCTCACTCCCTTTTGTCCACTTTGTCTGCTTTTTAAGATTTCACCAACATGGTTATTGTTACTAGTCACTGTGACATGGCGGCGTACCACTAATCCAAGAATATCTCCCAAATAAGAGTTTGAATCTTGTGGTTCCTCTTCTCAGAAATGGTGTCTGTTGTTTTTTTTTTCAAAGTCTGGCATAATTAAGGAGCAGATCTGATTAACTGTGTGGCTTTGTGTTCTCTCTGCAGGGCTGGCATTGATGATGTGGAGACGGACGTGGTGGAGATTGAGGCAAAGCTCGACAAGGTATGAACCATGCAAATCTGTCCTTTCTGTAGACTGCGCTGCTCAACTTGAGCGATATACTCCATGTCTATGTTGCTTTTAACTGGTGTTGAATTGTGTTTCTTACAACATGTTTCTAGTAAAGATTACTCACAAACAAAGGCATTATATTGCACTAAAAAAGAGACATTCTGGTTTTGATTCACAATGTTTGAAGGAAAAACGCCGTCAGATGTTGACGTTGTCTATAAACAGTATTTTCTTTACACACTGTGAAACTGAACTTAGAGCCCTCTATCTGTCTGTCTGTCTGTCTGTCTGTCTGTCTGTCTGTGTGTATGTTGCTCTCTCTGTAATTGTTTCTCTTTTCATTTTTTATATCTGTCTGTCTTTCTCTCACTCTCTGTTATCTAAATGTCAAGTCTATTTAAACCAGGAAACACTGCAGAATTGGTATTATTAATAGGTTCATGCACTGCCACACACACACACACACACACACACACACGGTGAGGGAGGTTTATATTCTGTAGTATGAAAGCGTCACACAGCAGCCCTGTGTTGTTATCTGAGCATGCAATGCCTTTGTCTGTTTAACCAGAGGAAATGCTACAAGCAACACAAACAGCTTATCATTAATTCTTAGTGTTTGTAAGATATGAAATTAAGCTATTTACTGTGAGCTCATTTAACACCCTCCACCATGGAGACACATACTGTATGTTTAAGGTTTCAATTACTCTGCAGTCCATTGTACCTGGATTATTTTCAAAAAAGGGTGTCTTATTTGTTCATGCACATATAACATGTTCATATTCACAATTTTTTTTATAGCACTAGCAGTCTGTCAAAGTTCTACATCCTTTTACAGTGAAACAGTGGTTGGTAAAAGCTTAAAGAGGTAATATGGATAAGCTGCACTCACCTAAAAAAAGCTGCACTTACCTAAATCATTATATATATATATATATATATATATATATATATATATATATATATATATACTGTATTGTATTGTACTGTCTGTGCATATATATATATATATATATATATATATATATATATATATAGTCAAGTATGTAAGAGCAGCATAAATTGATGGCTAACTAAGTCTATGAGCTGAGATAATGCCTCTTTAGATATAAACTAATAGACTTGTAACTCAGAGGGCATTTACAGGATGAGATAGTGTTAATGTAGTTAAGTGGTGACCGCACCTTCATTCTTCTTTTATCTCCCTTTGATTCAGTTTGTTTTTTCAGGGTTTTTTATACTCTTGCACACTCTACTCATGTCCAAAACAATCTGCGTCTTCGCACAAATCCAAATCGAGGTCACTTACAAGCATACAGTCCGTCTTGTGCAACCTAATTATCGGCCTTTGTAAAGTGATAAAGTGGTTATTTAGATGATTGTGACATTTCCTGGTCACTGCATTCTATCTTAGGTTTCTGAATTGGTCCACATTGTTACAACCCCATCACTTAAATTAGTGAACCAAGAGGCGTCACGTTGACATTTTAAACAAATGCCCATACCCTCCACCCCACGCACACACACACACATATACACACACACACACACACACACACACACACACACGCACGCACACACACACACACACACACACACACACACACACACACACATACAAATTATTCCCCCACAGGTCAGGACCTTCCATTGAACTTTGAGCTCCATTTGAACACCATGGAAAGATGAGCAGGGTCGGTGGGGTGGTTTCCATCAGGGTGATTTGTTCTGTTCAGCAGGGGTCCTCACACTGCCCTGTTAGGATGCTCTGATGCTGCCTGAGGACATTCTGGCAGCAAGGAAGGCTCCTAGAACATTAATGAGATTGATGAGGGCTGAACCTGCCTGCATTGATGTTGACCGTTCTGACCGGTGTGAAAACATTCAATGTTGCCCATTGTAAAGGTGTCAATCCCTGCTAGCTAGATTTTGCAGCGTACTAGTGTAATGGAATAAAATATTTACTTCATTTACAATTTTTTATAGTACCACAAACCACAACTAGAAAAAAACCATCACTGCCATAGACCATTTTATAATTTGCCCCAAATTTAAAATGCCTATCCCACACCTCATTGACCAGCAGGTCCTCTGCATTACACTGTAACTGTTTCAGTCAATTAACAGGGCGAGGTCTGTCATGTGCTACCAGATGTGGCATTTTGACTCTGAGTGGACCCCTGTGGTTGTTCCAGCCCATTTATCAACAAATCCTGACACATATACTGTGCCTTTTAACGGCCATGCTCAGACCCTGGGGGCTCTGTACAGCACATGATGAGATCAGATTCCCCCATATTGGCCGATTTGTTGACAGATATGTTGTAAGACCAGCCTGGGAACAGCAGCAGGGCAGGAATTCTGCTGCCTTGTCTTTTGGATTCATAACAGCGTCAGTCATGTACATGTGAACTTAAACATGTATACTGTGTGTTGCACATCAGATATCTACGTCTACACAGTGTGCACACTGTACATTTTGCGATTCAAACGCACACATCTTGAGCCAGCAGCTCATTGCAGCAATGTTCACATATATATTCCAACTGTTCATTTTTTTAGTCATGCTGTCGTAAATCGTGCAGTTATCGGTCTTCACTCCCTGGTTTCTCATCTCTGGCCTGTCAGCTACCCAGAAAACCACACTCACATAGCGACAACCTTGGGAACTCCTGCACCACATGAGATAATTAAGGGTTTACTGGGCTCTCTCTTCTGCATAACCCCTTACCAACACACACATGTTCTGATCCTGTCGTACACACAGCTGCATCAGTGCAGTGGTAATGACAGTGTACCACTCTGTAGTTTATCATATAACCCATAAAGTTGGAAAGTGCAGCGGTTGCCTGTTCATGTGGTGTTTAAAAGAGTACGTACCATTGCTGTAAACTTTCTGAACCTGGTATTATATTATTATATATTAACGTGTACAATTAGGTTTTTTGCTCTCATATGGCTGCGTCTCAAATCAAAATCCGTTTGTTACCACACTATACAGTACGTGAACTATATTTGTGATTTATAGTCATGCTAGCGACATCGTTCTAGGGATACCAATGTCGGTCTGTCAGTCGGTCGTCCACCACTTTGGTCCAGACTAAAATATCTGAACTATTAAATTAATTCCTTTAAAGGTCCCATGACATGGTGCTCTTTGGATGCTTTTTTATAGGCCTTAATGGTCCCCTAATACTGTATCTGAAGTCTCTTTCGCGAAATTCAGCCTTGGTGCAGAATTACAGCCACTAGAGCCAGTCCCACAATGAGCTTTCCTTAGTATGTACCATTTCTGTGTCTGTAGCTATTGAGGAGGAGAGAGGGGGGGGGACAAGGTGGCGGGTGGGGGTGTGGCCTTGACCAACTGCCACTTTGCTCGTTTGAAAGCTATAATGTCTCTCTCGCTCTCATGGTTTGGCCAAATTCTGTGGGCGGGCAAAGCAGAGAAAGGGGAGGTAACCTTGCTCCTTATGACCTCATAAGGAGCAAGATTCCAGAACAGCCCATCTGAGCTTTCATTTTCTCAAATATGGATACCCAGGGCTCGGTTTACACCTATCGCCATTTCTAGCCACTGGGGGACCATAGGCAGGCTGGGGGAACGCATATTAATGTTAAAAAAACCTCATAAAGTGAAATTTTCATGCCATGGGACCTTTAAAAGTTTTGAAAAGACGTTCATGGTCCCCAGAGAATGCCACTAACTTTGATCTCTTCACTAGCACCAGCATCAGGTTTACATTTGTGGTTTTACATGAAATCTCTCAACAATAATTATGGGGATTGTCATTATATTTGGTTTATATATTAATGGTGCCCAGAGGATCAATCCTTTCTTCTAGCACCACCAGGAGTCAAAGTTGTGTCCTTATTCTGTGAAATATATCAACATCTACTAACATGGATTGGCATAACATTTTGTACAGACATTTCTGGCTCCACGTGACAAATTCTACTAACTTAAGTGATCTCCTCACTTTTCTGATAGTGTCACCATGAGGCTGAAATGTCTCAACTGCTATTGGATGGTGAAATTTGGCACAGCCATTCATGTTCCCCTCAGAATGACTTGTAATAACTTTGATGATCCCTTAACTTTTCATCTAGCGCTATCAAAAGGGTCATGTGCAGTCTGTGTGCAGATTTGCAGATGATATTGACCTTAAAATAAACAATTAATAAACATTTTTGATAAATGTATTTCTTTAGCTTGGTTTAAAAGTAAAATAAACTTATATATTAGCTTTTTAGGGACAAAGAACATGCACTGGAACATGCACACATGACACGCATTGCTTCTGTTTTTCATTTACCTTTCATAGTTGCTATAGATTTGTGGCAAAGTTGCATCTAAAAGCTTCTGCCTGGAGATGAGGCTTCTGGCATATTTAACAAGGGGTTTCAACACAGTGATTTCAATGTTTATATTACAGTGATGTGGTGCAAAATGGTGATGATTGATTGCTTGAAGTGTCACTATTGAGTAAACTATTAAAAGTTTACTATGGAGGGAGTGAATTAGTAAAGGAGGAAGTAAATTCGGACACAGCTGGTCTGCTGTGAAAATTATGGAAGATACCGAGATTATAAGTCCACATGCTGCTGATCATATAATTAATTTGCCTTTTTTAAATAGGCACTTCTACCAGAATGCTTAATAAATACTACATTTTTATTTGGGTACCAGACACACTAGCTTCAATAATGCCTGCACAGGCCTGGTTTCAGACATGAGGATTATTCTAAATTTGAGCATCCTCCTGGATTCTGCATGTGACCAGAAATTCTTTTGATTTAAGTCATCACTGTAACTAATACTATCCTTGCATCACATGGTCGTAAACGTGACTCTTTTTTAAATAGACTATACCTTTGTTGTGTATCGAAAGTGATGATTTTTATGTTTCTCCGTCCCGACTAGCTGGTGAAGCTGTGCAGTGGGATGATCGATGCCGGCAGGGCCTACGTCAGCGCCAACAAGCTCTTTGTTAACGGCATAAAGGACCTGTCCCAGCAGTGCAAGAAAGAGGAGATGATATCGGTGAGTGGAGGTCGCGCTGTCTTTAAAATTGACCTCAAATCTGTACATTCACTAAGGAATGTTTGAGGATCAGCATCTCAACAAATGAGCGCTCATCTATCTTTGCTTGGATATTCCTGTGATTCCCCACATGATTAGTAGTACGATAAACAGTATTGTCCAGACACCGAGTCATCCAGCTGTTTTAAACGTGACAGATGTGACCACATGCAGACAGGAGATGTTTATGCTGAAAGTTTACATGGCTCGAAGCAGAGACATGAAACCTGCTTTTTGGTTTTCTTCTAGAAAAACATTTGGACAAGATTTCCTGTCAGTACGGGTGTCGCCCTGGTAGCTTTGGGTGAAGCAGTAGAGACACAATTGTTTCACAATCAATGTTAAGCTAGGTCCAGATCATGCTTTGTGGATAGTTTAGAAGAGATTTAAAATTGTTCTGTGAAAAAGAAGTTGATGTTCATATGGCAACCTGTGTGCTTAAATTATACGTGTGTGTGTCGTCAACATTGCAGGAATGCCTTGAAAAGTGTGGAGAAAGCCTCCAGGAGATTGTCAACTACCACATGGTAAGACACACACACACACACACACACACACACACACACACACACACACACACACACACACACACACACACACACACACACACACACACAATTAACTGTGACCTCACTCAGTGACGGTGAATCTGTCACACAGGCCAGTCCACATGTGTGTCTGATTCAAACCATATGCTTCGGCAGATGTGTACAGCAGCTATAATGCAAAAATATGTATGTGTGTGAGCAAAAGGTGGAATCATGGTTTGGACCATGAGGGAGGGAAGGAAAGTGAGCTGGGGAAAAGAGAGGGTTATGGGAAAAAAGAAGGTGAAAAAGGAATGAACAGAAAATCAATCAACAGTCGCTACAAATCCAGGTTTTCCCTTTTAGACACATTTTTCATGATCTCAACTATTTTTTGTGGCGTGGCATCATTTTGGTCTCATAGCAAAAAGCTCCAAAATTTCTGCTGAATTTTTGAATTAAAAGCTTGTATATTTGACAAGACCACATCTCTTAAATAGGACTTCAAAACTCAGATTTTTTTTTAACAGAGACCCTCCCATAGCACTGGATTGCGTCCTTCTTTTTTTGGTTTGTTTGTTTTCTTATTACTGATTTTTAAAAGTTGTATGGCTGGTTCCCGTCTTTCTGCCGGACTGTGACTTCTTCAGTCTGTTGTGCTGTGGGTGTATAATAGACGCGTATCAGGAACTCTTATCTTCCCTTTTCACCTCTATATTGTGCTTTGACCTCGTCAGAGACTCTTATCTTCCCCTTCCTGATTTTACAATTGCACTGCTATGCGTCTGCTACATTATCTAAATGCACTCATGTGCTACAATACTTTATCATACTGTCCGTCACACTCCAAGCCTTAGATCAGGGCTCGACCTAAGTAACGATAGTTGAAGGGCATTCACACACTGCTCTCTAGGTAAAGCCCTACAAGTTACACAGTAAGTAACAAGCAAACCATTGAATATAAGTTTGAATATAATATAATGCCTTAAAAATTCTTTTATTTTTTTTTTTTTTTTTTTTCATTTTTAAAATAAAAAAAAAAAAATATTTTTTTAAAAAAAAAAAATTTTTTTTTTTTAAAAAAAAAAAAAAAAAAAATTTTTTATTTATAAAATTAAAAAAAAAAAAATAAAAAAAAAAAAATAAAAAAAAAAAATTTTAAAATTTAAATTATAATATAATTTTAACTTCCTCTGCCCCTCCATCACCTCTACTACTCCTACTTGTACCCTCCCCCATTACTTACACTTTACCACAGGCGTCCCACCTCTCTAACACCCAGGAATTACACTAATAGCTTGTCTGGCAGACAGTATGAAAGAAGGGATGGAGGGAAGGGAGGGAAAGACATTATAGTGAAAGGAAATCTGTCTTTGTTTGACCACCCACTGATGCCTATTTCTGCACCTTCTCAGCTTTCGTCAGCCACAAAAGAAGCCATTCAACTAGGAAAATAAATATCCCAGTAAAAGAAAATGTGTGTACTTCCAAACATACATAATTGGTACCCTTAATCTTAACAGATTGAGAATCATATCATAGTGGATTTGAACATATTTGTGTGAGATTATAGTGCCCAATTAACTTCTCTCCGCTGTGGTAGAATTTTTCCTGCAAAATCAACACGCTGGTTGTGTCTCTGCAGTTCTCGTGCAGAATAGATACAGGAAAGATGACTGATGGTTCTTCAACAACAGTAGACATTGAGGATTTTAGAAGCAGAGATCTTTTGCTGCCAAAAGTGCAGGGGAATTGAGTGTAGACGTGCTGTAGTGTGGGTCATACCAGGGTACCATAATCCAGAACTGGTTTGGGTGGAACATTTGGATTAGTTTACATGTGGGTCCAAAGTCAATCTGATGAAATTGATTTAGATTTAAATCTTTGCTGTAGAACTGGCCAGTTGTACCACCCTGGAAACTATCAATCCTTCATTTTGCACAGTACACGTTTTACTTGTAATTCCTGCGCCATTTAAAGAGGAGTAGTAGATGATTAATATTCCCACAATGAGTGCAGTGTACATTTGTGAAAATGTGTGAACTGCCATCTAAAGCAAGAATTCAGCCTGCAAAGTCATCAGGCTCTAGAGGAAAGTCATATGGAGTGACACGCCCACACACACGCACACACACACACACATGCACACACACACACACACACACACACACACACACACACTCCCATACTAAACTGGCAATCCTCAGTGTGTATGTTTATTAACTAGGGATTGCTATGGAACATTTAATCCACAGTCTACCAACAGCGATTGTTTTATACATTGTGTATGTGGCTATAAAACAATCACATTCTAATCCAAGTGCATTTTCTGTGTGTGTGTGTGTGTGTGTGTGTGTGTGTGTGTGTGTGTGTGTGTGTGTGTGTGTGTGTGTGTGTGTGTGTGTGTGTGTGTGTGCGAGTGTGCGAGACACATCCGTCCATGAGACACATTTTCTTAATAAAGATGGATGGTCTGCTCAACAGCAGCCATTCAGGGTTCAATATACTGTATAGTGTGGTCAGAAATATAAAAATTGAAGAGAAACCCTTGTATTGCTCACCATGCACAAGAAGACCAACACACACACACACACACACACTTTCCCATACTAAGCTGGCAATCCTCAGTGTGGTATGTTTATTAACTAGGGATTGCTATGGAACATTTAATCCACAGTCTACCAACAGTGACTGCTCTATACATTGTTTGTGTATGTGGCTATGAAACAATCACATTCTAATCCAAGTGCATTTTGTGTGTGTGGGGGTGGGGGTGTGTGTGTGTGTGTGTGTGTGTGTGTGTGTGTGTGTGTGTGTGTGTGTGTGTGTGTGTGTGTGTGTGTGTGTGTGTGCGCGAGACAAGTCCACGAGACCCATTTTCTTAATAAAGATGGATGGTCTGCTCAACAGCTGCCATTCAGGGTTCAATATACAGTATATGGAGTGTGGTCAGAAATATAAAAATGGAACCCTTGTCTTGCTCAACATGCACAAGAAAAAGCGGGAAACAACATAGAAGGAAGCAGAGGACAGCTGAAGGACAGAAGTGTGAGATGAGATAAAAGAAGGAAGAGGAGAAGTGGAAATCCCACAGGAAAAGTATTCTGGGATCCTTTAAGGCTAAAAAGCTGTTGAGGCAGCAGCTGAGTGAGTGCACATGTGTGTGTATATCCTCCTCTTCTCTCTCTCTCTCTCCATTGCTCTCCTCTGCCTGTGGCATAATCTGCTTCAGCAATAATGTGGAAGGGTTCATATTGTCATCTTGTGGCGAGATGTAGCAACTACAGATTTGAAGACTTAATCCAGTTGTCGTACCAATTGTTTACAGTTTTTTTCGATTGCTAAACGACAGTGGGCACAACTGGAGTCACATGTGCAAAACGCTAACTACAGTCTGCACAGCAGCAATTCAGGTGGACCAAACTCTAGTTCGTTTTTCATTGCTTGAACACAGTTTTCAAAACTCTACACACTTATCCCATGACTTTAACCACAATGTGCACAACACTGTAGATTTACAGCACTTTGTTCAAATGCTAACACACTGCTGTCAAAACTGTTAACCACACATTCAAAACAGAATAGATTTCAGTCTGGTGCCTATCAAACACTGCTGATTGCAATTTTAGCTGAAAGCCTAAGCAGGTGTCTTGTTTTAGACTAGTTAGTGAACATATACGGTATTTATACAGAGAAAGCTCAGAAAGCCTTTTTTTGTATACAAACACCAAATAACAATGAAACAATTATACACTGTACTGTTTGAGAGAAACAGGTAAAAGAGCAAAGATACCAATATGTCCAGGTAAGATATCTGAGGTTATATACACAGCTATAAAAAAAAGTGAAAAACACTATATCTTTACAATAGTAAAACTGCGTTCTTACTGTTTTTCAGAAAGTAATGGAGGTGAAAGCAATAGAAACACCACATTCATTTGTATTTAGAGATGATGAAGACATCCAATGTGATGAAGAAAACTTGCCACATGATGCTGGAGAGAGGCAGGATTAGTCACACTATTCTTTGGTACTGTTACGTACTTTTAGTTTTTTTCCCCCAGTAATTCCATAAATTACTAGAGACAAAATACTTTATTGAAGAAAACTGCTGATTTTCATTCCTTCTTGTTTACCTTATGTAAAAATTGGTATGCTATACAATCTATATTTTTTCCTTAAATAAACTGTTGAGTAGTGTCAAGTCACTCAAATTGTTCAAACAGTAAAGATGGAAAAGTTTGTAATTTCTGTATTGGTGTTTGACGCTAGTGTTTTTACCCTCAGTGTGTTCTGAGTGACAGTGTGTGTTATCTCAGTGAGGACTGTGCATAGTGTTTGGCTGCACTGAGCCTGTTTTGAGACGTGTGTGAAGAGTTGTGTTGCTTGGAATGAGTTTTGCAGGTGATGTGAACTGTTTAGTTCAGGTGACTGTTGGTAGTGCAGACTGTAGTTTGAGTTTTGCACATGTGACTCCAGTTGTGTCCACTGTCGTTTAGCAATCAGAAAAAACTGTAACTGCTGTGCTCTGTATCTCATATTCTAATATTAAATGCTCATGTTTCACACCTCTGTTTCCTTCTCTATGCACAGATATTGTTTGACCAGGCTCAGAGGTCAATCAAGCAGCAGCTTCACACCTTCATTAAAGAGTGAGTATCTCATCACAATTATTTAGCTTCCTCCTGCTAAAGAAAGATGTAACACATGTTTGAGTTTATATAAAATGAGGAAAGACTGGTGTTGTGATGAATATGGACATTTTACAGCAGAAAGTGGCCAGTAATGCCCAGTAATAACACAAATCATGCATTTCAAAATAAAAGACCCACATGCTCTTGTGATTTGGCATAGACATGGACATAAATTAAACTCTTTGTCTCTACTTTACTGTGCCTCCTTCAGGGATGTGCGTAAATTCAAGGACACCAAGAAGCAGTTTGACCGTGTGCGTGAGGATATGGAGCTGGCCCAGGTGAAGAACGCCCAGGCACCCAGGAACAAGGTGCACGAGGCTGAAGAGGCCACACAGGCCCTCATCCTCAGCCGCAAAGCCTTCAGGCACCTGGCACTAGACTACGTACTACAGGTGAAAAACACACACATACTAACACACGCCAGATTATATTACCAGTGCTGTCCTTTAGGTGACGCTGACACTCAACAACTGCTGAGCCCCCGACACAAAATTCTCAACACTCCTGAATGCAGAAAAGGAAACACTTGTTGGCTTTAAAAAGTGATTAAATCATATATAATCTCAAACAGGCAGCCTAAAATCTGCATTTTGCTTTTCCTCTTTGTTTCAGATTAATGTTCTTCAGGCCAAGAAGAAGTTTGAAATCCTGGATGCAGTTAGTAGCCCAGATATATATCCTCTAATGTCTGATTCACATCTTAACATTATTGTATTGATTTTTTTATACGTATGCGTGTCAAATATATGCATGTGTCTCTGTGGTGTGAGAAGGATTAGTAACACGGTTGATTTAGAACCATCGTTGTCTCTGCGTGTCTTCTGCAGATGCTGTCCTTCATGCGCGCCCAGTACACTCTGTTCCAACAAGGCTTTAACATCTTGGACGAGATTGACCCCTATATGAAAAAACTGGCTGCACAGGTAAGATGAGAGGAACTACATGGAAATACGTGTGCACTGTTCCACTACTTTTGTTACTGTATTTGCTCAGCATCCCCTTATGAACAACAGCTCTTTTGCCAAATAATCGACAAACTGGAATAATCAGTGCAGTCTGGTTTTCATTGACATGTCATTTAAGTGTCTGTGGTTGTAGAGTTTTAGATTCTTTTAATTAAATGCATTAAAATGTCTTACAGCAGAAACTATGACTTCATATCGAAGTTATATTCTAGATTTAGGTTTATAGAGGTTTGTTTAGTCATAGAGAAAAATACTATATCAAGCCGAACAACGTGCCCTTGAAATAAATTATTCTTTCCCAATATCAGTTTTGTAAAATATGTTTTCCCTTTAACATAAGTTTAAGTGTTAAGCGTCATATTGCCTCTGAGGTGTGACATAATGTCTTCATCCTACGGACTTTCCCTATCTTTCTGGTCATTTAAAGACATTTAGGCCTTGTGCATACAAAAAATATAATATATTTATTATTTGTTGACTACAATAAAATAGTTATAAGATGACTATCTAAACACACACAGCAAGGATATGTAAATGTTACAGCGTGTACAAATGTGTGTGCATAGTTTTCTGTCTGTGTGTATTGTGTGTATTGTGTTTCTTTTATTCCGCTCACACTTTAGTTGACCTGTTTAATTGACTCTGCTGTCGTATGCTCTGTGCAGCTGGATCAGCTGGTCATTGACTCGGCCATGGAGAAGAGGGAGCTGGAGCACAAACACGCCCTCATCCAGCAGAGAGTAAGACAACAATACAACTCTTCTCGCACTTTTGCAATTTTGATGAATACATTACAAACTTGAACAAAGAATCTCATCTATTTACATATTAAGTATTTTTGATATATCATATTTACCATCTTGGAATCTAAAATGCTAAGAGTAGGTGTCACAGTGGTGTATTTTATGCTTGTCAGGGGGAAATTAGATAAGTTTCCTAATTGTTGCTGAACTAGATTTTTTCTCTCGACACAAAAGTCCTATCAGCATTTTTCACTCTCACTCAGCGTAGCATTTTCCCTTTTCAGTGGAAGAAGCTCAATAACAAAGATGGGGTTTGAAAACTGTCTGGAATCTAAAATAGGTATTGACATAACAAAAACTCATCTTATGTCAACATCAAATGCCTTGAATGTTTAAAAAAAGCCTTTCTGCAGAAGCGTTGAATTATTTTTACTGCGTCGGTTTCGTGACTTGTTTTCTTTCCTTTCCTTTTTATTTTTATTAACAGAGGCGCCAAAAGCCTTTCAAAAATTATGAGAATAAGTTGAATAAGTATTGCATGTAGTTTTTTCTTCACACTCAAATGAAGAATTTTATGTAAGAAAGCAGTTTCCACAAAGACAAGTTTGATATTTTTATATTATGGGTCACTCAGCTGTATAAAACCAATTCTTTCAAACCCTTGCCCTGCTCAACAGTCACACTCATGCACAGATAGACAAAAATCGTTCCATCTGTTACTTGAAGAGATGCCAAAACCATGGCAGTTCTTCTGCCCAAGTTGGCCCTTCCCTCTGATCGATTTAGTTGCCAAGTGGAGGCATCCTGCCAGACACAGCACACAGCTCTGTGCCGACCTAATGGCCTTTCAGCCACACTTCAACTTTAATTTGAAAACCTAGCACTGAGTGATGCCATTGACTTCATTTTTGATTATTCTGTACTCAAACAACAAGGTGAACACGCTTCATGTCTATGGTGCTTTCGCTAAAAAGTCAGGGATTTTCTAATGAGATAAAGAACAACTATTTCCTGGAGGCCTTGTGTGTTTCAGGAGCACTCGGAACTAGCAAGCTAATTGCTACTTATGTAAAAAAAAGACTTTCTGGACACTGATTTGGACCTGATTTCTCATAATAACAACATATTTGGCTTCATGTCGTGAAATTCAATTAGTGGTGATCTTGTATTAACACTTTGATTTCTTTTTCTCTCTCCACCCACGTTCTTCCTCCAGACTCTGATGCAGGTGAGTTTATATTTTTACATTTCTATCTGAAGCCTTAACTTCCACAACCTGCACATTACATGCCATGTACTGCAGTGCAAAACATTGACATGATGACAATCCTGTCAAGTTTTAGAGGTTTTTAAAGGCATTTGTGTGTGTGTGTGTGTGTGTGTGTGTGTGTGTGTGTGTCTGTGTGTGTGTGTGTGTGTGTGTGTGTGTGTGTGTGTGTTTGTGTGTGCGTGTGTGTGATAGTTGTTTAGCAATGTAGAACAGATTGAGTGACTGATGTATGGAGTTTTATAGCCATGCGGGCTGGCTCCTGTTGCAGGAATCAATAGGCTGTTTGGAACTCTAGTGCAGACATTGTGTGTGTGTGTGTGTGTGTGTGTGTGTGTGTGTGTGTGTGTGTGTGTGTGTGTGTGTGTGTGTGTGTGTGTGTGTGTGTGTGTGTGTGTGTGTGTGTGTGTGTGTGTGTGTGTGTGTGTGTGTGTGTGTGTGTGTGTTTTTGTGTGTGTGTGTGTGTGTGTGTGTGTGAGAATGTGTGAGAATGTGTGTGCCGGAGGGGTGTGATTGTCAAGTCAAGTTTATTTCATCCGAATAGAAATTACAGTGCTCATACCCGCCTTAATGGCCATAAAAAGATAGAGCATAAATACAATACAAATAGACCATAAATACAGTACAGAAATTATACAAATGTACGTTTAAAGTGCTTGTTGTGCTGTCTGATAGCCTGAGGTATAAAAGAGAGAGCACACCGCTTAGTTCGTGTCACAGGAGGCCTTAGCCTACCACTGCGTTCCATAACCCTACCAGTCAAATTACCATGAAGAGGGTGACCAGGGTCCCTCGTGTCATTTTTGCCAGGCAGTCATCATATACTTTATCCACTGTATTTAACTCTCCTACCAGTTTATCCTGGCCTTCTCAGTTGCCCCAGCATTCCCACCCCAACCCAGCACACAGTAACTCCAAACACTACATATCACTGACATCATGGGCGTCAGTTTGGTTTCAAATGTGCTGGGGACAGAGACACATTTTCTCTTTCACGCAGGTCATGTTTTGAAAGCCGCTGTCCTGTAGCTTACTAATTTAAATGAGTAAAAATGTATACAAAAATGTGATGATGTCCGACACGTTTTATGAAGAAGAAAGCCTTTAGTTTTCAAATAACATTAGACATACGATCCACTATGTTCTGCTTCATGTATCCATATACCATGTTGACAATGTGAACGTGACATCAGACTCAGAGAGAGGACTCTGACAAAAACATTCTCACCACATCAGTATTCACCTTAAAAGACTGCAAATTCCTCATACAATATACATGTGGAGGTCATTTTTCCATCAATAAGTCAACATGATCAGACCATGTTAGCCTATCATTAAAAGTCAGAAGCTTGTGTGTTTCATTACTCGTCATGATTTTGTGTCTTTCGAGACTCGCCTCTTCACAAAGTCCTTCCGTCCCCCTGACACGTGATACTTTTCTTCACCCTGCCTGTAATACTCATCTAAGGAACTTTTATTAGACAAACCCTTCAAACGTATTTTTTTTAAAGATTTTCTTTTTTGGGCTTTTCCCGCCTTTAATTGATAGGAGAGCTAGATGAGAAAGGGGAGAGAGAGGGGGGGAAGACATGCAGGAAATCGTCACAGTTGGACCTCTGCGTCGAGGCATAAAACTCTAAGTAAATGTGCCCACTGAGCCAACCCAGCCATACCTTCAAGCGTATTTTTGTCTCTCCTTTGATGTTGTCTTTGTTCTCTTGTTCTAGATCTCTCAGCTTCTCCTTCATTTTTCTTTTTTTCTCGTCCCTTACATGCACACATGCATGGAGGCAAACAAACACTCCTTTGATTCTCATAACTGCACATATACAAACACACATACACACACACACAAACAGCTTCTCACCCTCCCTCTCACCTACCTGTGCCTCTCTTTGAAGAAAACAGCTCTCCCAAATATCCTCCTGCTATTTTGTGCTGTTCCAATTTGTTTCATCTGAAGATTGAACCCTGAGGATCTGTCAGCAAGCTGGTTAAGAAGATATCATTGTCAAAGTAGGAGCTTAGTCTCCTAGCTACAGTATGATGCTTTTTGTGTGTGTTTAGCAATATTGTGCAGTATGCCTGCAGTATAGCTTGTATACAGTATATCCGGTATTGGTACTTGTATGAGTAAGGATGGTCATTTAAGCTTTGTGAGGAGATTTTTTACTGGAACATTTCACATTTCTGTGCACTTCTTTTTTATTTAAGATTATTATAAAGGGCATTTTTTAAAGCCTTTATTAGACAGGACATCTTAGATAAGAAATGGGGAGAGAGGGGGAATGACATGTAGCAAAGGGCTGAAAGTAGAATTAAACCTGCAGTTGCTGCGGCAAGGACTGAGCCTTTGTACATGGGGCGCACGCTCAACCAGCTGAGCTATCCAGGCGCCCCAGCTCTTATTATTCTATATAATACATGTTGAAATATTTCAAACTAACCAGAATGCCCCAGATTTCTATTACTTTTATCTCGAGGTTGTCATATCCCCACAGTCCTTGTTTCAGTCAATATAAAAAATAGAAATATGAATTTAATCTAATGAAATAAGCCTACTGAGCTCAGCTGGCTCTGTTCTCTGATGTTGTTCATTAACTCTGCCTCAACCCACATCCTCCTCCGTCCACTGCCAGCTCCACCCATAGTCAACAGATGGCATTGCAACACACAATAGTTGGTTGAATGAAAGACAGCAGATGAAGGAGAAAAAGAGAAAAAGACATAAAAAAGGAGATCAGTTTAAGATTTGCGATTTTCCAAAATGACATGAGCAGAAGCAGACTAAACACTGCGCCTATGAGGAAAAGCATTTTCCAGAGTCATCAGCATGGGGATCATGGGAAACCAGACGCACAGATCTTTGTTGGTTGATTATCAAAGCCAATCAGTGATAATGCACTAGAAAGTCAAAATTTCTTCTGTCTCCTACCACCTTACTTTGTAATTGAATCTGTGAAAAAAAAAAAGTTCACAAATAAAAAGCCTATGGAAAATAAATAGGCAGGCAGCATGAAATGATTCAGGAGAGAAAGTTGCCATGATCCATTTCAGATTTTCTCCCTTTCTCTTTTTTTAAAACTGCCTGTGTCGACTCGTATGCAAATGTGCGTGTGCAGGAAGCAAAGCAAACGAGACCGCAGAGTTTGTGAATTATAAATGGTACACATCCTTTATTAATAGACCATTAAGTAACTGCAGTAGTCATACTCAGAAGAGAATAAGATAGCTTCATCATGAATGTAGACTAAACTCAATGTCACTTTGGGCGAGTAATTTTTCAGTGGGAGGAAGACGGATAACAGAGGAATGCAGAGGTACATGAAGTAAAGTGGAAATCCACTGTGACATTCAAAAGATTCTCATGACTTTGTCACGAACATGAAACTGGGACAACAATCTTATCAGCAGTGAGAAATGACTTTAATCATCCCATCTCTGTTCCTTGTTCTTTCGCCTCTCTTCCTCTTATTTTTATGGTGCTCTTAAACACACCTTTACTTTAACAGTTCTTGGTAAATCTGCAATTGTCTCGACTACTCCCTCCCCTTTTTTATATTCCACATGCTCTCTCTTTCTTCTCTCTCTATTCTTTCACAGCATGCATTTTATGTGTGCAGGACTTCATTGTGGCTCCCAGGGGGATTGTCGCCTCAGCTCTTCCATCCTCCATTGTTACAGCATTTGGCTGCTGTACAAGTTTTTAAGTCAGAAATGGACAAAAACAGAAAAAAATATGCAAGTGCTGTAAGAAAACTGTTGTGAGTGGGCGAGGAAACATTCTATAAACCAAATTGTGTTTATTGCAATGTAGATTACATTTCATCACTTTGTGTCAGTTCCAATGGTTGAACTAAACTATAACCTTAATCTGTTCATTCACGGTAACTGTGTTTGTAGCCTGTACAGTATTACATCAGGGCTTTAAATAACATTTGTGTTAAAACATGCAGCTGTATAGTGGTCCAAACATACCATCACAACATCTTTAATTAGATTCAAGCTGGGAGCCTTTGTTGCATGCTGTCTTCCTCCGTCTCTCCCCACATTTCATGTCTGTCTCTAATGTCAAATTGTAGAATAAAGTCAAAAATTCTAAATAAATAAGTTAAAGCATGGCAACTAGTCCCAAACTGTATCCCAGACAGAAGCAGTGATTTAAAGTCACTATTATTTCACTTCCTTAAACCTTGTATACAGTATGACTAGGGGTGAACGCAAAGATATAAGCACCTATAAAATTTATGTAATTCAATGCAGCACATTACTCATATGATATTTATGAGGCTGTATTGTGCCAGTGTTTTGTTGGATTGTATTATTGAACAGGTGTGTCTGTTCACCCAGTGGACTGGACACACATACAACACCACCTAAAAATACAATAGCCTAATTGAATTAACATTTATGACATAGTCTCACAGGTATTTCAACATATTTAACAACGATCAATTCTGCAATATAAATATATTTTGTTGGCCCCTGGTTTAAATATAGGCCGTGTTGCGGCATCCTGTGCCTTTGGACACTTGTGTGCTGCAATCCTCCATGGTCCTGGTTGATTTAAAGTGGGAGGGGGATCTGGGTTGGTGTTTGGGGAGCAATAATGTCAGCTTGATTAAGCAGGAATAGTGTTAAGAGCCGCAGACAGATGGAAAGCTGACTCCTCCAAAACTGTGGGTACTAGGATACTTTAGGATACATAGAGCCAGAGGGGAGCCTTAAATCGCGGTCTGGGGCGGGGAGGAGGCACGGTAGGCTACGGCCGCTCACGCGGGCCCCCGCTGTAAAAATGAAATGTTTGATCTCCGGCAGCCGCGACGGGGTCATCGGGGCACGCGGACAGCTGTATGATAATGAGCGCTCGCGCCAGATTCACGCGGTCTTGGCAGTCGGCAGGTGGCGTCGAGTGAAGAAACGACACGAGCGCGCCGCTGTTGGCTGACAGTCTCTCATCTGGGCTCTTGTGGGATGCGCGTGTGTTCGTTACCGGTTCGTTCGCTGCTCCAACTTAATAACCTGTCTTTTAGAGATGCTCTTCTCTCTGACAAGCATCTTTGCATAATTTATTTATTTATTACTTTTTTTTATTTTTATTCTTTTATTATTGAGTTTGAGATGCTGTTGGATGTCAGTGTGATTAAGATGAAGATATTTGGCAGGCTGGACTATACACTGGTGAGGAACGTCATTTCGTCATTACGTTTCGTTTTGTCTTATAGTTTTCTTCAGTCAGTTTTCATGAATTTTTCTATTATCATTGTTTGTTTTTAAACCAGTCTCTAGAAAGATTTTGTGTGTGTGTGTGTGTGTGTGTGTGTGTGTGTGTGTGTGTGTGTGTGTGTGTGTGTGTGTGTGTGTGTGTGTGTGTGTGTGTGTGTGTGTGTGTGTGTGTGTGTGTGTGTGTGTGTGTGTGTGTGTTTCTGTGGACGAAACACCTGAATGCCATGACAAATTGCTGTCACACATCCCACCATCTTTTTGCTTCACATGGCCTGGATGTTTTCACACAAACCTGGTAAAATTATACAAGATGATGCTTAAAATACATTTAGCAGTTATATTCTGGTTATATACCAATGTCACACATTGGCACTCTCTATATGAACCATTCACGTTCATCTACACAAAGCAGCCAAGATGATCCTTCTGAATGGACATTTCTAGCAATATAAAATGAAAAAAAGCTATTTGTGATTGTTTGTGTCATCTGGAATGATCAATGAAAACACCCCAATACTTTTGACAAAGTAAAAAGTGCATAGAAAGTGCATGAAGACATCAGTGTGCATATACAGTCAGTGGGGTTTTAAAAAAAAGAATACACAGTATTAATAAATGATCTTTTCAAGAGAAGAGATATAGCAAAGTGACAGAGCATGGTCGTGTGTGTGTGTGTGTGTGTGTGTCTGTGTGTGTGTCTCGCTTTCTCTATTTCTCCCTCTCTCTCTCTGCCCTCCTCTCCCACACTTCCTCTCCTCGCAACCACTCTCTTAGATCCAGATGGAATCACACTGTCTGAACCAAATGTGCCACAAACTTGTCAGATGATGTTTGTTTTCCACCCGCTTCCCGTACCTCTTCTCCAGTGTGTGTGTGTGTGTGTGTGTGTGTGTGTGTGTGTGTGTGTGTGTGTGTGTGTGGTCATCTGCCATATATTACCTTGCACCCAAACCAGAGGCCTCCTTAACAAAAGTGAAACCATAACCTCAGTCTTGGCTTTCATTTAAATCACGTGTCCTTGTGTTTTTCACCTCGCTAAGCAGGTGGCATCTGGCTTTAAATGCCTTTCTTAGGTAATCTAACTCTGTGTGGATAAAACAGATTAGAAATTACAGAATATTTTAGTTGACAGGTCGAGTGGTGCAGATTTGACATATTCTTTGAATTAAAGGTAAACTACTAAACAGATGGTGGAGAGAAGATGGACACAACAGAGGAATTGTTCCGCTGTGTGTCAACACAGCTACTGTATGTGGTGCTGATAATGCGCTATCTCTGTTTTCCCTTGTTATGATTAGGTGGACTTTTACACGTATTGCTCCACGGTGTCACCTCAGTGCGTTCAGCCTTGTATTAGCTTCAGCTGAACTTTACCATGCATTTTTACACAAAACAAGGACTGTGGATTTTGCCCCCCATTGATTACATTGGAATTGCTTTAGGAAAGGAAACTGTTTGCGGCCTGTATGGACAGGATAAATTATTACAGCCACCACTAACTCTTTAATGTGTCTTATGTGCATATGAGCATGCTAGTAAATGTTTTAAGGCAGACTTGAACAATAGGGTGAGCCATCATTCAACTGGCTATAGTTTATAGAGTGGAAAGGGACGACGCCTGTTGTTTTTAAAGACACTAGTGTTGTTTTTGTCAGAGCAAGAACAACTAAATCATGAAAACATGGCTGTTGCAGTACGATGGTTTTTGGCATTTCATTGGCACTCTGTTCAAATTAAATCATGCATTGATCTTGTGCACCCATGTGTTCTTCCTACAGGACTTTTCTTATGATGACCCCAAGTTGGAATTCAATGTGGATGCTGCCAATGGTGTGGTCATGGAGGGCTATCTCTTCAAGAGGGCCAGCAACGCCTTCAAGACCTGGAACAGGTACAAGAGAAGTGAAGAGGGAGAGCATAACAGAGAGGGAATCAACACAAATAATTAAAGTTAATGAAATAACCAGTACATATGCACTATAGGTAAAAATAAAATAGCATAACACTAAAAATACATCTTTTGTAAGGAAAAGGTCTGGTCTGTTAATCTTTTTTTCTCTCAAACTGTTTCACTCATACCTTCTCCCTTCCTCAAGGCGGTGGTTTTCTATACAAAACAGCCAGCTGGTCTACCAGAAGAAACTCAAGGTACAGTGATTTTTGTAAATTTTAATTAAACATTTTTGAAGGGTGAATAGGCTAAAGGTGTTGTTGTGACACTCCTCTCTGCCGATGACAGGACTCTTTGACAGTGGTGGTGGAAGACCTGAGGCTGTGCTCTGTCAAATTGTGCGAAGATAATGAGAGGAGGTTCTGCTTCGAGGTGGTTTCACCTACTAAGTGAGTGATGTGTGTGTGTGTGTGTGTGTGTGTGTGTGTGTGTGTGTGTGTGTGTGTGTGTGTGTGTGTGTGTGTGTGTGTGTGTGTGTGTGTGTGTGTGTGTGTGTGTGTGTGTGTGTGTGCGTGTGTGTGTGATAGTTGTTTAGCAATGTAGAACAGATTGAGTGACTGATGTATGGAGTTATGGATGTGGAAGAATATATGGAATCTGTGAAGATTTAGTGAGGAATGTGTAATGGAATAGAAATTGGCAATAAAATGGCCATAAAAGATAGAGCATATATACAATACAAATAGACCACAAATGTGTTAATATAATGGTACTAACAGAATAACATTTTTATAGTTTAATTAGTAATTGGAAGGTATATGTAACCGGCCTCTACAAACCTTCAGGAGCTGCATGCTGCAGGCTGAGTCTGAGAAGCTGCGGCAGGCTTGGATCCAGACAGTCCAGGCAAGCATCGCCTCGGCTTACAAAGACATCGCCGACAATTACTACATTGAGGTACGAAAACCCACACATATACACATACAGCAACAGTGACATGATAGCACACAAGTTCTGTTTCTTTGTATTACAAATTGGTCCCCCGGTTAGCTTTAGAAGTTCTGTCTCTGACCTGTCTGCCTGTCTCTGCAGCGTTTGGACCGGACAGCCTCGCCCTCCACCAGCAGCATCGACTCTGCCAGCGAGCCCAGAGAGAGAGGGGAGAGGGCTGATAAGGGAGTTCGGGGAGGCGGGGAAAGCCTCCTCCAGAGGGTACAGAGCCTGCCGGGCAACGAGCTATGCTGTGACTGCGGCCAAACGGCTCCCTGCTGGGCCTCCATCAACCTAGGAGTGCTGCTCTGCATCGAGTGCTCGGGGATCCACAGGTAACTGCACTTACAAGTACACAGTACAAGAGTTTGTTGAGAGGCGGAGACAACAACGGAACTGATTTTGTGAATGTGATATAACAATCTATAGAATGGTGTTGCAGGAATTTAGCCAGCTCAAAACATCTTTCCAAGCCTTCATCCTCACTGGTCACAGTCAGCCTGAGGGACATTTGTCCTGTTTTTCTGCTTGCTTTATTCATACAACTCACCTGAACAAACACCTGCGTTAAGGGTAGAATATGTGATGAGTATCAGCCTACTGTTTGTAAACACAAAGTGTTCAAAGTTGGCTCCTCCCCGGCTCAACGGCCAGAGAAAGAGAGTGCAGCAGCAGTCGAGCGAGCTCAAGAGTGAATGAAGAGTGGGAGCAATGAACAAAGCCGTAAACAAAGGAATAAAAGCTCTTTTCTCATTGTCTCGCAGAGGTTATGTGCCAAAGCACAAATAAACACACACACACCTCTGCGGGAAGGTGCCACATTGTCCGATTATAAGCGAATGCAGAGCTTCATCCTGTTGGTTTCTGTTTCAGTTAGACGTGTTTGTCAGTATGAGCCCCGAAGGGCAAACGACAGCTGGAAATGAGAATGCTGTTATTGCCTGGGGGTTTACACACCCACACGGGGCCGAAAGGTTTTTGTTGACGCCCAGAAGCGTCCTAAAGCGTCTCCTAAATAAAAAGACAAAGAGAAAATACAGGCAGAGGGCAGGGGCTCTGCACATACAGACACCTCCACACACTTGTAGTGGGTCATAAGTGATAATTGAGAGGAATTTCTTTTTTTTAGTCTATACATTGTTTTTTGAGAAAAGCATTTCATATTATACCTTTTAAAGCATTACATATTATATGCAAGTAACGTTGCAGTTGTCTCCTCTGATATGCTTTTGTTTGGCAAACACAGTTCCACTTTCCATTACATCAATGCATATTAATATTGTACATTTGACTGTACATTTGATCTTTTTTTATATTTTATATATTATTACTGTAAATTAGTTTTTTTAATATATATGTTGTCTGGATAATATATGTTGTTTGTATAGCTGGAGTTTGTAACAATAATAATTTCCCCCTGGGATTATTCAAGTATTTCTGATTCTGATCAACTCATCAATCAAAGCGCTATTGTGATAGAAAAGATACAGCGACAGTTATCCAGATATCCACCAGACGTAGTTAAAAAATATGGGTGTGTGAAACTGATATTTTATGGAAAAAACAAGGCAACAATCTGCAAATTGGATTTATAGTCACCAGTGTGGATGTTCAAGTAATTAGAGAAGGCTGTTTTTAGTTTAGCTCTTGAGGCTTTCAGTCTTTTAAGTGTAGAGAGACAGGAAACGTTTGCCTCTTCATGCAGTTGTGATAAAAGGGGAAAGAGTAAAAATGTGCTGAAATCTTGCAGTTAGATAGAAACTCTCCTTACACATTCTTAATAGAATCTCTTTTTCTTCCTGTTACTTTCAGGAGTTTAGGCGTCCATTGCTCTAAAGTGCGTTCACTGACGTTAGACTCATGGGAGCCAGAATTACTTAAGGTGCGTATCCCCAACACGTTTTCCCTACAGCTTCTTCTCTCTCCCACTAGAGGCATTGCATTTATTATTCCTTTAGTGCATTGCAAAACAATTTGAACTACTCTTGTCTCTGTCTTCCATCTTTGTCCTCCTTCCTTATTCTCTCATGTTTAGCTGATGTGTGAATTGGGGAACACTGTGATCAACCATATTTATGAGGGAGCCTGCGAGGTGCTGGGAGCGAAAAAACCTGGACCGTCCAATTCAAGGTGAGTCTTTTACTCCAAGAGGAGCGTTTGGCAAGGGAAAGTTCATTTAAGCAAAAAGGAAAGAAAAACATTATCTACTGTACATGTCATTGTTAGATGCTGTTTGCTATTGGTCTAATGCCACTCTTAAGTCAGTTAGGTTAAATCTTATCTGTATGGTGTCCGGTAATACCTGTCTCTCAGTTTCCACCATCTTATTTTTACTACATGACTCAATCCAATCTACAACCAATTATCTGTATGTCATGTCTCCAATTATCTAAAATTGTCAGTTTGTGATCATCTACCTTCAGACAGGAGAAAGAGGCCTGGATCAAGTCTAAGTACGTGGAGAAACGCTTCCTGAAGAAAATAAGTGGGAGCGAGGCATTGGTGGAGGGTGAAAGGAAGTCCCGGCCCTGGACGGTGAAGAAGTGCCGGCGACACAACAGCTCTGTTCGGGTCCCCAACAAGGCCCGCAGGAAGTACCATCGCTACGAGCCGGGCAGCGCTTCACCCGCAAACCTCTCAGCTGGTCAGTGCAGAGAAATAACTTTTCTGTAGTAGCACAAGACTCATGAAATCAAGATATTTGTATATAGAGTGTACTAATACACTCTGCCCAGACTGAAATCTTGTTGTGATGTTTTGTCCTTTTGGCAGCAGCTGCAGCAAAGTTTCGCCGGGACTCCCTGTTCTGTCCAGATGAGCTGGATTCACTATTTTCCTACTTTGACACTGGCTCTGGTCCTCGCAGTAAGTCTACTACACAGCCAGTACATACAGGCACACTGCACTTGTAAGATTACTATAGATTTTCAGTAAGATGCAGGTAAGATTTCCTTAATGTGACAAAAGAACTCACAAACTGAGAAAGTTTTTATTGCAATTTCTGACATGGTTTCTATCATTCGCGCAGTCCTACCAGTTGTGCTGTGTAACAATTAACGTGTCCATGGCTTGGCGATGCTTGGCCCCGCAGGTCTTAGCAGCGACAGCGGTCTGGGAGGAAGTACTGATGGCAGCACAGACATCCTGGTTTTTGGCTCGGTGGTGGACAGTGTCACAGAAGAAGGTATGTGTGTTGTGTTTTATGGTGAAGGAGAAAAACGGATGTCAATAACAGTTACAGTAAACTAATTTACGACTGGAGGAAAAGCTCCTATATCCTCCCAATCACTGTGCAATGTATCAGTAATGCAATTACATTGTGTTACATTTGCTTGTATTATGTTTTACATTTCATGTATAGTTTAATGTCAAAACGTGAAACTAACTGCTGCCCTACCTAAAACAAAGTTGGCTTAAAGAAGACATGGATGTGATGTCCATCCAATCTATCTGAGGTCCAAGAGAAGATCCATTCAAACAGCCTAAAATATTCTCTGGTTCACTGAAAGTGGGCACAGATTCTTACCTTGGGGACAATATAATTAGGATGAATTGTAAGAAACCGGAAATAATCAATCAATGTTAGTTGTTGGTAGATGTAGCGATTTGTTTTTGACATTACATAAAATTGGCATTGTGTGTTGACAGGAATTGTGTAAAGGACATGAGCAGCCTAAACAATTAACATAAAGAACACTGATATATCATCCCCTAAATTAAACCACTGCATTCCTGTTATCATCATTCCTCTTTCTTTCCATCATTGCCATCGTCCTGTTACCTTACCTACCCTCAGAGGAGGAGTCAGAGGAGTCCTCCAGTGGTGAGGTGGAGATCGAACAGGAAGTGTCTTCGGACCCCGAAGACCCGAGGGAGCTCCATCCTGGGGCGCTCCTCCACCGATCCTCCCGTCTACACAACCTGCCACTCATGGCGGAGGCATTAGCACACGGTGCGGACGTACACGCTGCAAGTGAAGAGGAGGAGGGCAGAACGCCACTCATTCAGGCCGTGGTCGGGGTGAGACTGTTTGTTCAGCCTGTTAGATCATGTAGATTTAGCTGGAAGTGTGAGGGGTGTGAACACAAAGTAGTTTAGACGGCACCTTTTATTTGATTTAATTGCCATATCTATTGTTAAGATACTACATCATTATGACTGGGACTGGGTTAAATATTAAAAACGGATAATCTGATGAAGATACCAGACCCAGATTTATATAAGCATCAACGCAGCCGTAAACATCCACAGCCATAAAAACAAGGTAAAAATCTGAACATAATGGCTGCTGCTATGAATTAACAACAAGACCTGTTAAATGCTAAACAAACTAAGAGGCACTAACTGGCTTCAGTAATGTTAAAATACCAATAACTAGACTTCTCATAGCAAATGAACTCATATAAACAACTCTGTCTCTCTATCAGGGCTCTCTGATAGCTTGTGAGTTCCTGCTACAGAACGGAGCCGATGTGAACCAGAGGGACATGCGAGGCAGAGGCCCGCTGCACCATGCCACCTACCTCGGACACACTGGGTAAGGAATGCCTCAAAGTGGGAGGAACGTTTTTACGAGTAGTCTGCTTCCCCTTCTGCTTCTTTGTGACTCCTGATTCAAGTTCCAGCTTGAATGTAATATTCAGTGAAATCCCTCAGGTGTATGAGCCATTTTTCTCTGCAACACTTACTGAAACTACTCATAGCCACATTTTTTGCAGGTCATCATTCTTGATATGCCTTTTCTTATAAATGTAACATGTGTAGCATTAGCAATTAAAAACTAGACAAACATCACTCTGTCAAAAACAATTTGTGTAAAGTCTCGTCTCGCTGACAGAGTGGGCCCCACAAAATGTTGTTACACAGCATCATGAGTAATGATTTTAAAATATCTTTGGTATTTCTTAAATTGCTCATGAAAGCATGTCTGTAACTGAAGACTAAAGCATGGAGTAGAAAGACAAGCACATGATAAAAAAGATAGATAGTTTGCCTAACTAGGCATCTATCCACACCCATCAGTTTATCTGCCCTCTTGATCTGTCTGATATCTATTCCACATGCATCTTTTCTCCTATTAAAGAAGTATCTTTCACATTTCAGCTTTCACAGTGTATATGGTGGTGTCTGTCCCTCTGTATTCAGCTCTTTTTTTTGTGTCTGCATCTTGTTTTGTACAGTCAAGTGTGTCTGTTCCTGAAGAGAGGAGCATCACAGACGGAGGTGGATGAACAGGGTCATGACCCCCTAAGCATCGCTGTCCAGGCTGCCAACGCAGACATCGTCACCCTGTGAGTGATCCTAATTCTTTTTATAACAAAGATACTTATAAACATGTACAGTATATTGCTGGTTGAAATAAGTCATTGGCTAATCATAAGTAGCTGATCCTTTGTTCCAACAAGTAACAAGCTGCCCCCAACACCACAAAATATTCAGCAAACAATTTCATTCAATTAAGTCAAATGGGGCCCGAGTGACTTTTGTAGGATTAACCCAATGTTTTGAAATTGGAAATCCTTTATTGTGGTTTTTCAAATATTAAAATTAACATTCCATGTTAGCAGTAACACACACTAAAGCATTAGACTGATTGGAACACTCTAAAAATGATAAAACAAACAAAATAATCTTCACTTAAAGTATTCTAACCGGAGCTTTCAACTGAGATGTGGTTGAAAGCCCTGGAAGTTAAAGAACAAACCTTCACATTTAAAGATCTAAAAGTTGTTAAATAGGATTGAATTATGTTTGAATTATGAAGGGTGATGGTTAATTGTCTAAATTGTATTCCTCATTGTTGTCTTTACTCTCTCTTTCCTTCCCTCCCTCCCTCCTCTCGTCCTCTTCTCTCCATTGGGGTTTATCTTTATCACCTCACCACATTTCCATTTTCATGGTCTCATCCCACCTTAACATCTTCATCTTTTCATTCCCTATTCCTTTCTCACCTGCCTTTTGTCCTCTTACTATCCCATTTCTCATTTCTACTTCCATGTTTGTCCCCTCTGTTCTATCACTTGTCTCCCTCTGCCTATGTCTTTTTCTTCTCTCCTCCAGATTGCGTCTTGCCCGGATGAATGAGGAGATGCGAGAGGCGGAGGCTCCCTTGGGTCAACCAGGTCAATATCCCAGCAGCAGCCCCACTGAGCAGCAGTATAGGAAGTGCATCCAGGAATTCATCTGCCTCACCATAGAAGAGTGCTAGTGGTCACTTCTGTATCCAGGAGCAAAGCTTGTGCTCTCTCTCTCTCTATATATATACAGTATATATACAGTATATTCCTCCTGAATGGAAACCTAACTAATTGTGTAGACTAAGTTGCCCGTAGACACTGATCTCAAGTCTGTTACTTACGTTGATCTATGCTTACGGGCAACTTCTTAGGAGTGTCTGAGGAGAGAGGAGTGTACCACTTGCGCAATAAGGGGGTGTGTTGTGTAAAAGGGAGGGAGCCCCTGATGGACCTTTTTTAACTCTACTGACAATACAGTCACCACCTCCATTTTTCTGCATCACCACTATGTTTCTGCTTGCCATTACTCTGCAACACCCACGCTATGCTAGCTACATGACACAGTAAAAATGACATCTGCTTCTTGGTGTTTTGCTAACAGGGTTCTCCTCTAACTTATAATGTGGTTTAACCTGTGGTGTGGGGGTGTGGGTTTACTGTTGTCTAACAGCTCTTACCTCTCTCTAAGACTCTCGCTGCATTAACCCCCCTACACTTTATATTTATCCAGACCATCTGTGTGACATTCAATGTACCCATCTCTTCTTAATTGGAGATGTAAATATACGTACTTAGAAGTTATATGGGTAATCTTTAAACTATGTGCTGTGGCATGAGGTGAAAAAATGGTATTTGTTCCATTACATAAAGAAAAAGAGTAACTGACAAGCTGCAGTAGAGGCAGGGTAGTTTACTGTGTATAAAGAGTGATCAGGAAGGGAAATCTAATGTAAAACTGTGACAAAAAATACTGAAGGGCTTGTGGAGAAGAGACCCTTGCCTGCTTTGTAAGATACTTTGTGAGTGAGTGAGTGAGTGAGTGAGTGAGTGAGTGAGTGAGTGAGGAGTGAGTGAGTGAGTGAGTGAGTGAGTGAGTGAGTGAGTGAGTGAGTGAGTGAGTGGACAGGAGAGTATATGAGTGATAGTGTGTCAAAGAATACTGAGAGACAGAGTTAAATAATATGATATGGTACATTATGTAAAGTTAAAAAACTGCACTTTTCCCATCTACAATATTATAATTTTTCATTCAGTTAGTTTTTACATTGTTCTTGTCTTATCAAGTTATTGTCTATCTATCTGTTTTCTATTCTATCATTTTATTTATGTTTATCTTCCCCAGAGGACCAGTGCAATGCATTCTTGGGTGCAGTATAAATCTGCATTTCTGTTAATGATTGTCTTTTTAATCTGAAAGCATTACTTGGAATTCATGGCACTCATAAAAGACATTTTGCATTCACTTTCCCTTTGGAACGGCCTTACATTGCTATAATTATTGGCATTCAAACACACCACTGAAAGAGATTTTAGTAGCTTATCTGTGGAAGTTCTAGAATGTTTCATTTTTTCAAATTAATTGCAGTCATTTATTGTTTACTATGTGAGGATGAGGACTTATTGTGATGTAGAGACAAAGCAGAGCAGCAAGAAGTGAGGGAGTATATAAAACTGGATTTACGTCTCACCCTTAAACAACTCGTCTGTTCACTTCCTTAAAAAAAAAAAATGTGAATCATGACACCTTCATTTTGTTGTAAATACTAATCCATGTTACAGTATCTGTGGTGAGATAAAGGAGCACATTTCTTTAGAACAGTTTAGATACTTGTGGGGTAAAAGGACTTGTATAGCTGGCTTCCCTCACTGGCCAATGCTTGCTGTATTCTCTGCATGCTTTGCCAGAATTGACTTTGGGAGGTTCAACATTGTTTGCATTCTGAGCATGATAAAATATTTTCCTATGGTTTGATCACGCCGTGCAGTGCAGTCCTGTGAAATAAGCATGTACCACCATAACCCCTCTGGTGTCAGAAATGTCTTACTTTTTGCACCTCTGTGCCATTCGTCCATCGACGGACCAAACCTGTGGTGACTTCCTCATTCCTCTCTTTTTTTGGTTTCCACAAAAGCTTACAAATAGTGTTTTTTTTTTTTGTGGTTTATTTTCGTTTACCAAAGACTTTTTAAAGGGAAAGTGTCTGACATTGTTGTATGATATCACCGTTTTTTTTTAACTGAAACTGTTCAGAGTAGATACAGCATAGTTTTGCCATGCTTTGTGAAGTGACAGAGTGGTAGAAACACTGTTGGTGAACTCACATGTTGATAAGAGGTTACAGAAATGTGACAGAGATTTTGATATGGCAGGTGCTGATCTGCAATAGTTCAATGTACTGCAAGTAGAACCAGGTGATGTGAAGCTACTGTGACCAAACTGTTTAGAGTCCTCGCTCTAGAAGAAGTATTACATGTTGTGTCTATTGTGTGTGTTGACATAGGAGTGGTTAAAGGTGCTGTTCAAAGCAAACCTGCTGTAAATAGTACACTTGTGTATTTCAACTTAACGCCAACTTCCTGCCTCTCAGCATTCTATCACGGATCCTGACTGTCTGATCTGGTTTATGTTTTTCTTTTTATTCTCTCTTCCAAAAAACAACCTTGGAGGCGTTCTTCTGTTCACTGATGTTTGGATATCTTTGGAATACTTTCTTCTTTGTCTTTAGAAGCACTGAGGGGAAAAAAAGAAAACAAAATGCATTCAATAAATCTGAGAAACTCTTGATGAACTAACCCTGCTTCCTGCTTGTTGCTCTCATTTCTGTTTCCTGTCTCATCACTTGTGCATAACAATCTCTCAACATTGCAGCAATATGTTTGAAAAGGTCTACAGAAAATAGTTGCTCGAATGATAAATTGATAAAACGCGTATTGTTTTAATTTGAAGAAATACAGTATAGCTATGTAGAAACGTTGTCAGATGTTGGGAGAATGCTATTTTTTTGACAATCTGGTCTACTATGTCTTTTGGTCTATAACAAACTTTTGGGTAGCACTTGGCTTATTCAGAGCAATGGTTTCTTTCATGATAACATAATACAGTATAAAGGAGGTATACACTTGGACATCTCCAGACTGCCAGCTCAATGTCAACACACTTTTTAGTGTTTAGGGTCTTATGTGTTTCAAACAGTATCTCAGTTTTCTAGCCTGCAGCAGCAACAACATGCCTTGAATAACTCAGTGTCTCCAGTGTGTAAAACATGTTATTTCACAAGCATTGTTACACCATCGCAGAAATGTTTTTTTCTCACATGCCAGAAATATCTAATTGCTCGATTTACCCTTCAGGCAAACGGCACATGTCCACTTGAGGATATAAACACTGACTGACATATCATTGCTTTTGTTACCACAGGGGTTGCCACGGGCAGCGGGAGAGTTAAACCCAAGGATGTTCGGGATAGAGTGAGTGAAGCATCCTGGGCCGTCTTACTAAGGGAGTAGTGTGATACTGTGATTCTCTCTGCTCTGGTGGCTGTGGGGTTTTTTCTATTGCACACACACACTCTGGGGAAATATTTGCAGCTTTCTTGATGTTGGGATCTTTTTTTAGTTTCCTGGGGAGCATTGAGCCATTCAGTACACAGAAATCTTCTGTGGAGGTGTATTGTTTCTAGAACCCAGCTATAATGCAGCATTCACGTACATTTGGAAATATGTAGTGTACACTCCCAAAATGTTCAAACATTCAATGTATATATACAAAGACAATGGGTAAGTACAGTACACTTCATATTATGAAATGTCAATTAGTATATTAAGCACATAAATCCAGGTATAACTTGGTTGTGACTTGATTATGTATGAAAGGAAAAAGGATCCCAGGAGTATGTGGGAGTGAAATGGACAGGATGCTCACCGCTCTTTCCCTGCAAGTTCCTGATTTTCTGTTCTGCAAACTAACCGAGACTCCCATTTAGAAGGGGAAGCATTTACTTAGTTAAACAAAAGATACTTTATAGAAGAAAGAGTAACTTATAGTACCTGAAGGAATGGCTGTCTAGGTACCACCTAGGTCAGGGCTGTAGTACTTGAGTCCAGACTCAGTCCAGACGCTTTTCTGTTGTCTCGTCCTAGACTCGTTGGTATTTGGACTCGGACTTGTCTCGGACTCGGCCATTGGACTTGCCAAATATTCTAGTTGGTCTCAACCGAGTCCAGCACTATATGATTTTGTTCAAAAGTAACTTCCGCCTTCAAAACAAAACCATTGATGAAGCGCACTCGTTCAGAAAACAGGTATTAGTTTAATTCAAAATCCATCTAGAACTGGCATCGAGATTGGTTGCCTGGTATAAACCTGGCTGCATCATACACCTCAATCATCAGGTATCAGTCGTTTTCATTTTGGCAACAGACACAATGGCACTTTGTACTATGAATTCTTTAGGACAAGTCATAAGTTCAAGAATGGGAACTTTTCCAATTTATATTTTAAGTAAATAATATGGCCTAATCTGATCCTATAGTGTGTTACTTTGCACTTGCCTTTTGATTATTATAAATAATAAAGCAAAATTGTCATCTTAAAATAGAAGAGTTACTGTCTCTCACATCACATAAATTCTAAACAGGTACGTAAGTGGTCTTAAAGAGGATTCTTTTTTTCTGTCTCTGTATTGACTGTCTCTCATTTGGACTCAGCCTTGACTTGGACTTGAACCTCTTTGGACTTGGTCTTGACTTGGTTTTGACTAGTCCTGGTCTTGAACTTGTCTACAGCCCTGACCTAGGTGGACTGAGGAACTTCACTCCATCTTGAGGCCATGCTTTTGGGGGCTTTGCTCTTTCGTGGAGAGGTTTATCTGCTCTATCTTTCTTCATGAATGGTAAAAAGTGGTTATTGGAGATTGCCGTATTTGCTGGCTTATTGCCTTTATGTCATGTTGTCATTAAACAAGTGTGGGTGCGTTACTCACTGGTGTTAAAGGTAAGCAAAAAACAGTAGATTGGTTACTGCAGTCTCCACAGTGCCCTGCAGTGGGACAAAGCCCCCAAATTGACTTTAGTATTCCCTGTTGCAGGTGACATCTACTGTGTTGGTGTCTTTCGCGAGTTTTCTCTCCTCGCATCTCTCCAGCCCGAGAAGTTGAGGAGAAGGAGCATACAGTTCAGTCGTTGCAAGAAGCCACAGTGACCACTGACAACGTTTCAGTCACTTCGGAATCAAGAGGGAGGCAGCCACATGCCATTAAAAAGACGCTTTGATGCTGGGGAGTGAGTGCTGCAGGTGGAAGTAATGATCAAAACCCTGCAGGCAGTTAAATAGGCTGTACTAAATATTCAGAGCATTAATATAAAAGTAGACAAATATTTGCTCTGTAAAGACATAGTGGAGTAATGGCGTCCTGAGCAGAGAATGAAGTCACACTCCCTCTGTGTGTTTAAATCCGAGCTTCTCTGTTCTTTGTTTTGATAGCTGGTCCGGCTGCGAGTTTCAGTATTGACCAGTATTGACCAGTTAGGAACAGTCTGTGAGATCCATGTGGAGGCAATTCAAAACCACTTTTTTCTGTCTGAATATGGAGTACAGCCCCTTTGAAGCTATTTCATACCAGGCTTGTAATTGTTCTCAATTGCTCTTGTAAATATGTTTAGTCAAGGTCACGATAATAGACCTTGTCATGTCAAAATATTATATGGTTCAAACTGTTCCTTTGCACAGGTGTTGTAGATATCAACTTAGATTTTGGATATTGTAATATGACAAAAGTGTTGTCTCCTCCTGGTTTTAAAGGTTGAATTACAGTAAAGTGATGTAATTTTCTGAACTTACCAGACTGTTCTAGCTGTTTTATTATGTGCCGTTACCCACTTAGTCATTATATCCCTATTACTGATGATTATTTATCAAAAATAACATTGTAAATATGTAAATAATTTGTGAAATCACCAATAGGCAACCCTACAATATCACCGCAATATCGACATTGATGTCTTTAGTTAAAAATATCTTGACATTTGATTTTTTCCATATCGCCCTGCTCTAATCTCCAGGCCCAAGCCAAAATAACCCTGGTATATTTTTTAGACATAGAAAAAGCATGTTGCACTAACACAAAAATCACTTCCGGGTAGACAAATTAATTTTCTGCTTATTTTCTGTACTTTGTTGCTTTGCTAGCATCTAAGATAAATCTGGATTCAATGATGTACAATTTAAGACATTAATAAATATGTTAATATATCACTGTTGTATCTCTCTTGTCTGTCTGATTTTAATTGCTGCTATATGCCATAATACTGAATCTATTTGGAGTTCTGCATAAAAAATATTGCTTAATGTAGCATTAGTTCTTACATATTAAGTTAAGGCAAAATTTAAAAAATACAATTATTTTCTGCAATAGCCTATAAATGCACAATTGAGATCATCTCCATGGTTAAACGCATGATTGTTCTTGGAGCTATAATAATCTATAATATTTTTGTTCATTCTAGACAGGCACAGTTGTCTTACGCTCATTATGCCTACTGTGAATAGAACCGTATTGATGGATTGGTATGGTAGAGAAAAACAAGGAATATAAAGACAACACAATTGCCTCTTTTACCATAGGTAACAATTAAGCAAGTCCAGTTCTACGGCGAAATGTGTCCCTCCCTACTCTGCCTTAACCCTCCGCAGCGCTGTGGACGTAGGTCTGGCAATGCGAGACTACCATAACCCAAACCAAAGAGCAGGCAACGAGTAGGCAATCAGAAGGAGAGAGCGGGTCATGCCTTCCCCATGCCTTCGCCATCCTAGGAAAATAAATTTGCCATCCCGGAATGGCAAGTCTGAGTGACATGTCACATCTATTGTTTTATATCTGCTTGTTGAAAAGATGATTATGGTCCCAGTAGACACATACGGCTTTGTAATGTGTCAGGCGTGTATTGGTGATTAATTGACTACAAATGTAAGTACGGGTATTGTGACTATAAAGACTTATCTCCCAGATTAACAGTAGGCTATTACTTAAACATTATCGTACTGTTCGAAAGATTATAATTAGGCATTATATTTCAGATCAGCTGGTGACAGTGATGCGTTTTTAATGTATCTTTTCAACCGCTATAACACAAAGAAGAAGAATAAAACCGGAAGCGTCATTTTTACTCCTGCTGGCGATAGCTAAAGCTACGTTGGTGTCATCGTCTTATCGGTTTGGGGGTTGACAACAGAAACAGCAGCCTTATTTCGTGTACATCCACAAAGACCAATTTTAACTGGACTCTCTGGAGAGGTATGTCTTTTTGCCGTCTAGTTTGTAAATGTTAGAGATGTGTGGGTCAGCTCTCGGTTGTAACACAACTGTTTGTGCTAGCCGCCGCTAACGCTAGCTAGGTAGCCAAAACATAGTTCCGGCCTACGTAGGCTAACATTAGCTAGTCTTTAGTAGCCAACACAGTAACGTCACACGCCATATAATAATAACGTACATACAGACAGGACTTTACACACCAGTTGTACATGCTAGCTTTATTTAGCCTGCCTGGGCGGACAGTATTGATTCGCTATGATTAATAAAAGTCGGGCAGTCACATATGATGTCATTCTGCAGTTTGAAGTTGAACAGCAGTGTGTTGTTTACAGTAACGTTAGGTGGTTGGGTAACTGTCTGATATCGAGCTAACGTATCGATCGGTTAGCGAGCTAGAGATTTATCAGTAGTGTAGCTAGCTTGTCAAGGAACGTTAGCTGATTAGCCTCAGTTAACATAAACTGCGTTAACGATAGCTAAGTAACATAGCCTGTTATTTATTAGGAAGTGACGTCGCTGACATAATTTTAACACTTACTGTACAACTAGACTCGTTTTGCCAGACCCTCCTCCACAGCCACTGTACAACTCATTAGCGTTATATTGTCAGCTAGCCAAATGACACTGGGTCAGCAGACAATGTGGTGCAGATAGAGAAGCTATCTTGAGTTAAATGGGCTGAGAAGCAAGGAAAGTTAAAAGTAGCGTTACATTTAAATCCACTTCGTGTTGCCCATAGGCTACATATAGCAGTATAATTTCAAAAATATTAGGACTTGCATGTTTCCATATTAAATAATAATACTTTAACTCCACTATGTTTTAAAATTAAATAATGCACTTTTTTTTACTTGACTAGGCATGGCAAGTTTATATGTATACTCTGGGGATTTTACTATAATTAGAAAATAATATAGGTTAAAAATATATGGTTAAAATGGAATAAAGTATAGCAAAGGTCACAGTCAAGTTAGTTTTATGAGGGATATGAACAAATTTAACATTTAAATTAATTTGTGGCTTTTGAATAGCTGTATTTATTTGACAACTTTTTAGATTATTATTTTACAATTCCAAGCAAAACACGGGCAATCAGCTCAATGTAATTGATGCATTGCTGTAGTTTAAATTACCCAACCCGTAGCCTAGTTAAGAGCTACTTTCACCTGATTCTACAACCAGCTGAAACAATTGTTTGAAAAATTGTCAGTAGCTAAGATCAATCAGTGACATTTGTGAAGAACAAGCATTTGTTGGATACAACTTCTTAAATGAGTTGTTGCTGCTTATCTATGTATCATGAGATACCTTTTGTATCATTGTAAGTTGACTGCTTTTGGGACTTTTGATTTAAAGTCAAACTCTTGGCATTTTACAGATTATAGGGTTCAACATTAACAATTGCCCAGGCCCACAAAAACGTGTGTGGTCACCAAATATCGTTTGCAGCTAATTTCCGTTATGTCAGGCCTACTGAAGTAGACCTACTCGCATTGATAATGCAATCTTTAAACATGAACCAGAAAAGCAAAAGGTGTACTATGGGGGGAGGGGAAAAAAAGCAACGAAAACTTAGGCGTGAATGCAAGCAGGAGTTTAAGTGGCTAGACTGTGCCGCCCACTAGTGTGTGTGCCAGCAGTTAAGTCTAGTTAGTTTTTCATTGTTGTTTTTCATTGTTGTTTAACCCAAGATTTAAAAAAAATAATTGGTCAGTTGATGGGCAATCCATTAGTTGCCATCTAAGATTAAAATAAATAAAATATATGTCACTACTTAATGGACTAGTCTTCAGAATGACCACACTTTGGGAATCTCTGATCTAGATAATCCACAGTCCTAGTCAACAGTTTTAATTAGGAACTAGGTCTGGGACGGTTACATTACAGCAATACTGTGCTAAAATGACCCTTAATTAGTTACCATCATTAGGGTTGTTAACCCCAATCTCTACCAAGCACCCACTAATTGCCATCAACAATCATGCGACAGTTAAGTTTTCTCATCTGCTCCACTTGAAGCTGTAGTAACATTTTGCAAACTTCAGTTGAAGCTTTCCACTGGCCAATATGATTTATCACAATATGTTATACACAATCCTCATTGCTGGCAATCCTACCAATGATTCATGTCTGTGTAACTGTAGAGGAAATTATTTATAAAATAAAAAAGATTATTTTTCAGATATCCGTAGTCAGTCCTGTATTTATTCTATGTATTTTCAAATGTCACCAAATTTCATCAAAAACTTTGACAAAGCAGTGTTTAAATAGTCTGAGCCTATTGAAGACACACATCATGAACACTATACCATCAGTCAAATGCAAAACAGATGTAAACTGGGAAAGCGCTAAATTCCCAGAAAGCAGAACAGTTCCAGAGTTGAAATATCTGCAGTAAAGAGAGGCTACACTTTGACCTAGTATTGCAAGAGAATATAACCTGATAGTGGTGCCTCTGTGTATCAGTAACACATTTCAAGACACCAACTCAAGTCTTTTTTGCCTATCCTCTAAATCCTCAGATGAACAGCAACGGGAATAAGAGAGCTCCAACCACAGCCACGCAGCGACTTAAGCAGGATTACCTCAGGATAAAAAAAGACCCTGTGCCTTACATCTGTGCAGAACCTCTACCCTCCAACATCCTAGAATGGTAAGGTCTTAATCCTGGCAAGGCCCACAGTCAGGAATCATCATCACCAAGGCAATACATTGCATTTCATTGCTCTAAGGCTGTGTTCACACTTGGCGTCTTTTTTGACAAGAAAAAGTTGGCTACGGTATCCTAGCTAGAGTGCTATGTGGAGTGGTGCTAACATTAGATAAAACAAAGTGGTGGAGCGAGCTAGAGAAAGAACGGAGAGAGAGTGGTGCTGCTAACGTTACATAAAACAAAGTGAGTTCCCTGTACAGGGAGCACCCGGTCATATCATCATGTTTTTTTTGGGGGTTTTTTCAGAAAAGTTGAACTTTTTTCAACTTTGAAAAGCGCTCACCCCTTTTTTGACACTGTTTACTCAATAGGATTATAATATAAAACAGATGCTGGCAGCTTAAAAAAAAGGACGCCAAGTGTGAACATAGACTAACTTGGACTTTTTTTTTGTTATTAGCAGAGTTTAAATGGTGAATGAACTGCATATACCTTACTGGACAAAGCACTATACATGTTGCCTCTGATTCACAAACATTCACACACTGATGGCGGGGGGAGCTGCCACGCAAGGCGCTGGCAACTTGGGGTTCAGTTTGCGGACATGCCAGAGCCAGAGATCGAGCCGCCATTAATGGACGACCCGCTGTACCTCCTCCTGAACCCAATATGTTATATAAAGTTTTAAAGCTGTTGTTTTCCAAGGGGTCTCAAGAGAAACCTCAGGCGTCCCAAGAGGATTTATAAAATAACAAATGAAAATCACAATTGTTTTAACTAAATAATATTTTATTTTTTTCTGAATTTTATCTTAATGTATTTGTTTTTTGGTGAAGTACTGGAAACTTTGCACTCTATTTACATTGGTTTTGCTTTATCTACACATCTATCTCTGAGACTGTGAGCTGTGCCCACAACAGTGAACAGTAACAAAAATTCAACCGTAACATGCCTATGCAGATTTAGTGCTGACATAATATTATTAACTGTGTGATACAAACTATTTCTTCAGTAGAAAGTAGTTCCAACGGTTGGGTGTGTTCAGCATGTTTTTATTAAGAAGATGACCTCCAGCAGAGAATGTTATAACAATACAAGTCGTAAGCGTCTACCACCGTTAATCCTTTGGCTTTCTTCCCGGTTTGCTGTTGTCATTCCTGTCGAACAGCCATTCATTTATATTCACATGCTAGCTACACCTTTAATTATACCTAAACCTTCACAACTTGTGAGTTTATTAAGTTGAAGGTATTATTTCCTACAGGGTTACACCTAAGTCATGGCAATGGTTTTTGGGGCAGAGAACATGACCTAGTATCTGTTTTGATATGTAAATAAATACACCCCAAGTGTCCTATTTTTGAATCTTATATTTGACCTTGCTGTTAAGGTCCTTGCATACTGAGTCCGAAATCTTCGTATGCGTTTTTTCGTATGTGTCTTCCTAAAACTTTGTCACACAGAAACCTTGCACACTGTGTATTAAGTAATCGTTGCGAAAGATTTTGCAAAAACGATACAAAATGTGACCCTGCTTTCGCGCTGCCTCTCTCCCCTTCTTCCTCCTTTCATCCCTGTTGACAGTTGCCTCTCTCTTTTTGTCCTCTCTGCCTGCGTCTTTTGCAGTTGGCCCCCCATCTCCATCACTACATTGTTGCTCTCCTTTTTCTGTGTGCTTTCCATATTCCCCTCTTCCATTGTCGTCATCATCGTCCTCCTCCTCCTCCTGGATATTACCATCTGACCTGTAGATGGACTATCCGCGTTATGAAATGATACGTTGCACTCTGCCAGCATCTCTGTGCTGTATTTCTGTATAGGCTCATGCCTTGTACTTGTCAAAACTCAGAAAATTTAACCCGTCCTGAATTGTTTTTACGACGGACGACATTTTCGGAGTTACATTTCGGACTCCGTGTGCAAGGACCTTTAGTCACATTTCTATTTAACAATTTTAAAACCTGTTTATTGGCATTTCTTTAAACCAATCCCAATCACAACGGCGCCTCTGTAAAATGGCTTCGGAAAGGAACTTGTTTTGGTGGAATGTTTACGTTCAAACGTTGTTTTAGTCGTGTTACAGCAAACTCAGATTGGACAGTCTAGTCTAGCTAGCTGTCTGGATTTACCCTGCAGAGATCTGAGGAACAGTTAACCATAGTCCTCATAAATCCACCGGAGTTTAAAATGTCAACACAAAGAAAGCGAGGGACATCTGGACGAAATGAGGGACATCCGTCGGAATTTCAATCCAGGAAATTGAACGTCGTCAAAAAGAGAGATGAATAACTAGATGGGTCTGGTTGAGGTCAGAAACCTCTTTTACAAGGTAACCAAATCATCAAACCTTGTAGAATAAAACAAAGCCAGTCAAACCGATAAAACAGATAACAATACTTAAATGGCTGAAATGAGCTAAAAACAGATACAATTATAATTTGCATCCGTCTTAAATTTGGCCAGAGATTTCACATTAATAAAATGAATAATCGCCTTGCATGTCTCCAACATGTGGCATGCGTATAATTATGCTTTTCCTTCTGTTGCTGTTTCAAGTCTTTCAGTATTTTTCATGTCTATCCATGCTTTACAGAAACTGCAGATAGACTTCATGTGATCATAAAACATATATCAAGATTTTGGTTCTGTCCCAAACTAAAGACATTCTGGGAAGAGGTATTTGATGCTCTTAAAGAGGTCTTCCAACAGGATATACCTCGAGATCCCACTGTGGCTCTATTGGGAGTGATCCCTAAATGATTGAATGGAAGGTCTGAGAAATATCTTTTAAACCTATTACTTACAGCAGAATTGAAGTGTATAACTATTAGATGGTTGAAACCCCCTTTTCATATAATACATGGATCCAGAAGGTTTGGGACCCCTATCAGATGGAGCACATTACATATTTATTAAGGCTCCAAAAGTCCATCTTTACTAAGCGGTGGAGTCCTGTAGTATCTTTACTAATGCAATAAGACTGATTAGCCTTGCCCCTCCACTATCTTTATTTTGTTTTTATTTTTGCCAGTTTACTGACTGCTCATCTGTATGTGCGCTTGTGCATATATGAATATCTGAATGTGCATTTCTGATTTAATATATTTAATGTGTAATCTTAATTTGGATATAATGTGCACAATTGTTGCCTACAGCTGGATAGAGAAGAGTGGATATACTGGAATGTTGTTGCTGAAAACCCAATAAAAAAATAAGTTCTTAAGGTCCTTGGGACATTGCAGCTGTATGATATGCATCTTAACAACCAGGAAACTCCTGGAAATGATTGTTTGACAAGGAGGAAAAGTAGCAGACAAGAATTTTAAAGAGACACTAAAGTGAAGTAGAGTCAGTAGAGTTTAATTCTAGTCCATTGCTAGCACATTAATGCAGGTCTAGAGGATGGATATTTAACCAAAAATTCTTTGTTTGAAATATAATATAATGAAATATGTTATTTTAAAATTTGGAAAATGTAGCACTAACAGAAATCTTTCCTGTCTTCTTAGGCACTATGTAGTCAGAGGTCCTGAGAAAACTCCATATGAAGGTAAAACTGAAAGTTGGCACGCATCTACTCTAGTAGCTTCTGTTAATTGGTACATTGTTGGCAAGTTGATTCCTGCTGATCTTTGTGGTAAGTGTTTTATTTATTTTTTAATCTTCACACGTTATGTGATGTCATGTCTGTTTTTCCTAGGAGGATATTATCATGGAAAACTCATATTTCCTCGGGAATTTCCTTTTAAACCACCAAGTATCTATATGATAACACCAAATGGGAGATTTAAGTGTAATACAAGGTAAGAATGTGGTTTATAATTCATAAATCGAATGAGAATTAAAGCTTTAGTGTGTAACTTTTTGATATTAATGAACGTCTGTTACATTCAAGCCATTGCCAAATGAGTTGCTACAAAGCTAATTAAGACTATCAGCTCCACACAACTCTCTCTGGATTTCTTAGTATGGCTATGTTGAGATATTGTGTCGTCTGGTAGCGCTGCACGATATGACCTAAAATCACGATTAATTGCACATTTTACCTCCTAACGATTTTTGTGATTCGACGACAGACACATTTTTTTTTAATTAAAAAAAAAAAAAGTTTTAAAAAACGTCTTTTACATGATAAAAATGTAAATGGGCTGTACTGTACAATCTATTTCTTAACTGCTAATTAACTTGTTAGTCCTAACTTTGAACCAGCAAGTTGCGTTTTAAAGGAACACGCCGACTTATTGGGAATTTAGCTTATTCACCGTAACCCCCAGAGTTAGACAAGTTGATACATTCCCTTCTCATCTCCGTGCATGCTGTAAGACTGTCTGACGGCTCCAGCGGCAGCAGGCCAGCACAGAACATGCAGGTGAATGGTTCCAGTAATCCTACTGCTCCGAATAAGTGACAAAATAACACCAACATGTTCCTATTTACATGTCATGATTTGTAGAGTCACAGCGTGTACAAAAAACAACGTAACATGAGACACAGCCATCTTCTAACCGTAAACACACCGGGAACTATATTCTCAGGTGGGGAGAATATAAGTACTTGGTGGAATGATTTGCTTTGCAGCAAGCCTGTCTGAGAATATAGTTCCGGTGTGTTTTACGGTTAGAAGATGGCGTGTCTCATATTACGTTATTTTTTGTACACGCTGCGACTAAAATATCACAACATGTAAATAGGAACATGTTGGCGATTGTCACTTTGTCATAATTTGGAGCAGTAGGATTTCTGGAACTAGTCACTTGCATGTTCTGTGATGGGCTGATGCGCTCAGGCGGCGCACAGCACGGAAGATGAGAAGGGTATCTATCTCGACTATCTAGCTAAATCTCCAATAAGTCGGCGTGTTGCTTTAAGCTCCTTTCTGTGCTTGTGGAGAGCGATCACGAAGGCTTGTATCATGTGGACGCACCTACAGTTTTGTTGTCATTACTTAGAATTCCTCATGGGGGCAGCAGAAACTATGCACTATAGCTTTAAGGATTTAAATAGTTTTTAAAAAAATAATGATTTTGGTCATTTTATGTATTATTACCGTGGTCATTTTTTTTAGAACGTGTTTGCTATTTGATTTTTTTTAATGTAACTTTACTTGTTTACTCCACAGGTTATGTTTGTCCATCACAGACTTCCATCCAGACACGTGGAACCCTGCATGGTCCGTCTCCACCATCCTCACAGGTCTGCTCAGCTTCATGGTGGAGAAAGGCCCCACCCTCGGCAGCATTGAGACCTCTGACTACACAGTGAGTGTAAACAAAATGACCACTGTACAGCACATGGTGATAAATCACCTGTGATGTCTCAAATATTTGATGTGCTTTTTATTCCCCCCCAGAAAAGACAGTTGTCAGCCCAAAGCCTGGCCTTCAACCTCAAGGATAAAGTGTTCTGTGAGCTGTTTCCTGATGTAGTCGATGTATGTACGAAAGGGTTCTCTAACTTCTTGTAATTGTCTCTCCTCTTTTTGTTGGCCTAATAATCTCCCATTTCTTTCCTTCCCTCTGCAGGAGATGAAGCAGAAACAGAAGGCCCAGGAGGAGTTAAGTGCCCGCACTCAGCCCCTCCCCTTACCCGATGTGGTACCCGACGGTGACCCTCAGCACGCCAACTATGGCCTCCCCGCCCTCAATGGAGGTCCCGCCCCCCTCGGGGGTGCAAACCACGCCCCCGGCCTGCAGCAGGCCAATCGCAACCATGGACTTCTAGGTGGGGCTCTTGCCAACCTCTTTGTGATTGTAGGCTTTGCGGCATTTGCCTATACAGTCAAGTACGTGCTGAGGAGCATAGCCCAGGAGTGAGAGGACCCGGTGTTGTAGGGCCCCTGCAGGTGAGCCAGCTAGTGGACTCCACATTCTACAAACACTATGTGGGGGAGGGATGTTCAGTCCTGGGTTAAACCCCTCCACCACCACCACCACCACCACTACCACCACTACCATGGACTTTGGAAGACAGCAACTCAAAGCCCACCCAAGGATTGAGAGGAGGAGGTGGGGGAGTGGACGGGAGTGGCATTAGGGCCGGGGGATTGGAGGGGCTTATTAAAATGGTTGCGATTCACTGTGTTTCAGTGGTTTATGTCAGCAGTAGGAATAAACTTGGCTCATGGGTTGTGGAAGAGTGTAGAACTGAGGACATGGTTTGTTGCACTGTGCTGGAGCCAGGTCCCAACAACAGAAAGATGCTAAATATCATAAAACATTACTGATAAAAGCTGGTTTCTTTAAACATTTAAGTAGGTAGTTCACAAAGAAGGTGTTGCCCTTCCCATCACTGCTACAAGTATTTCCCTTCCTGGTCATTCATCATGTTGTAGAGACCCCCTCAGGGTATGACTTGATGATGCTGTTGTTCCAAAATCAAGAGAAAAGGAGTGCCATGAAGACCAGTTGTGTGGTTCTCCTAATTAATGTTGTCTTCGACCGAATTTGAATCATGGTTCCGGGAATCGCATTCAGTTTTGGAATTGGAGTCAGTTTTCTTTGTTATGCCTTTCCATATAGTAGCATCAAGGAAAGAAGTTTCTATAACCTGTGCTGCAGCTCAAGAACTGGTTTCTCTACCAACAATTATCTGCCTTCACTACATCAAATGCGTTTGGGTAAACATGGAATGTGTTGATCTCCAGTTAAAATAGAAAATTCAATCATACAGACACTCATGATATTACACATGTGTGTAACATGCTGAATGACAATAAAATTGATTTATTACATCCCTGTCCCTAACTACCCCTGTCAAAGGTTGACTTCCCTAAGATCTTTGAAGTTGTGCCAAGAATATGCCTGTGTATTGTTGGCACAAATGGAAGCTCATAGGAACTGCCTCGTGTTCCATGCAAGGGTAACGGAAGATTTATGACCTGATTTATGACCTGTGAAAGGTCAAAGCTCATAGCACTCACTGACAGAGACGTGTACAACTGCAAAACTAAATCGAAACACAGCAAAAAGTACACAACAGTGTGATAAAAGTAGAACCTTGTGCACTTGTCCTTTTATGTGTATTTCATTGATAGATCTATTTTCTGCAGTAAAGCTTAACAGCTGATGAGTCATCACAGGCTCAGCAAACAGCGCAGAAAGTCAACCTACAAAGTCATCAACAGTATTGACAAGTGTATTTATAGCTGTATCTCAATTAATATATACATAAAACGCATACAACTTGTCCTGTCAGTCTGTGAAAGAGCTACTGCTACGTGGTCAGAGTCCAGGCGTGCTCTCCTGTCAACCCATGAGCCAAGCAGTGAGCCCAGTGTCTGCACAGAAGTAAATAGAGACCAGTACCTTCCTTAGCTGACCAGTATAGCAGCACTCTATATAGGTCCAAGTGAAGAGACCCATGAAGAGAACCGACACTTTTGTTTCTGTATTTTATTTTCTATTTGATAATTTTTTTTCTTTGTGTTTTTGTTCTCTTATTTATAGAAACAGCCTCGGGTTTATCTGTAATCCTAAAGAAACGTCTATTTTTTTGCCAAGCAGGGCAGTGCGGGCAAACCCAAGCACAGACATGCCCGGCTCACGTAACTGCTGATAATTTACTGTTGTGCATTGCATTTAGTGAAGATGGTTCTACTGTGTATCTGTTTCAACAGAAAAAAATTGTCTGAAAGCAGAAGATTTGCCTTTCTATAGCTCTTTTTATGGCACCATCTTAAAAAAAAAAGACGAACTGATGATGATGATGATGATGGGAGTGCGTTTGTGTGATCATACAGCAAATGTCCAAATTTCCATGCTTCAGTTAATCTTGTGTGACATTGTATGTTTTCATAGTAAATGCAAATAAATTACCCTGCTTGGCAGGGCGTTTTAGGAAACCTTCCTTTTTAATCTGACTCTGTGACAAATCGTACTTTTAATATGTCCATAAACATTTTAGCGAGTTGTTGTAAAACGAGGTCAGAGATTTATTTTCTTATAATAAAAACGTCACTTTAATCAAATCGAGATTGCTCACAAAGGCTACACTCTTGATCATAAAACAATGGAAGGCATGCGCACTTGTTACTTGTGTGACATTCATAGTGGAGTTCCACAGAACTTGTTTACCCTGACGGTGCTTCTTTGGAAATGGTTGAACCTGCACGCAACGTCACCGTCAGGAATGCTTTAAGAGCTCCCCGAGCGAGGCAATCCTCAGTCAACCCAGCAGGAAAGCAGTCAATCCTACCAATCCTCAAAGTAAGTCTTTTTCTAAAAGGGCTGCTAGATGTGTTTGTATTGTTGGATTTTATTGTAAACATGTAATATCAGGAAAATAATTTCTTCATCTGTCTGATATTGAATATTTAATGTGAATTATATATATATATATTTAATTTTTTACTGATTTCTTTTTGTCATGTTCTGCAGGTTGTCTGGCTTATAGAGACTCTGTGCTACATCCTCTCTCCACCATTCAGCCACCATGTTCATCACCGAAGAGCTCGAGTGTGTCGTGTGCTGCTACGATTACTCCCGCAGCGACCGGGTCCCGCGGGTCCTCCACTGCAGCCACACCTTCTGCGCCCCCTGCCTGGAGAAAATGTCCAAACTGGATGGGGGCATCCGCTGCGTCTCCTGCCCTCTGTGCCGCTGGATTACCTGCACCCCGGTCAGCCTGACCCTGTCCGGGGCCCTGTGGGTCAACACGGAGATCTGGGACCATATTCCAGAGGAGCAGCAGTGGGGGAAGCAAGACGCTGTGGAGGATTTAAACATCACAAAGACCCAGCTCATTAAGACAACACTGTAAGTGTACGTTTTAGTCATGAAAAATTCCTTCTGGTTAAATCCTTTCCTGTAACAAGCAGAGAACTTACTTAAGTAAAGCTCTTCCTAGCGGGTTTATTCTGTCGAAGGAAAAATCATCTTCTATTCCCAGATGCCCTGAGGTTAGAATCTCATTTGATGATAAATGGTGATAACATTTCGAATGTTAAACACAACAACAAACATATACTGTACGTATAATGCATTTCATGAAAGACGGAAAATTACTCCTAGATGAAAAGCTTTTTGGAGTAACATTTTTAGTGGCACTGATTGGCAAAGGGCATAGCTATTACCATTTCATTTCTGTATTATCTATAAGATAAGATATATCCTACAAAGCCACATCTTTCTAAATTCTTAAATATTGAAAACAAATGCAGTTTTTGCAACGATGACCCAGAATCTGTAACACATTTATTTTACCATTGTATACTTTCAATTACTTTTTGGACTCAAATTATGCATTATATTTTTCAATATATACATTATACATTATATACAATATCAAAATGATACTTTACATTACATTATATATTGTGTAAAACCAATCATAATATCAAAATTGAATGTAAAAATATCTTATTTTGAACATGAGAATTTGAAGATTGGATTCATTGTCAAGCTTTATCTGGCAAATTTGACTTACATGAATGCAAAACAACAAATGTTACTTTTTTATGTGAATTCCAGAAATATTTTAAGTCTCTTAAACTTCTAGACACTAAAAACAACAAAACTGTCATACTGTATGGGGAACTTTTAAAAGAGTAATGTATATTCTTTGTGTCTCATTGTAATTCTATTTTGATTAATCATCCCCCCTTTACATATTTTTAGTTAACAGTTTTTAGTTATTTAAAGTCATTGTTTCTCTAGATGATTATCTTGAGTATGTGTCTGAAATGTTGTATATTTGAATGTATTTTTTTTTTAAGTTGTGAAAAAAAAACTAAGTGTATATTCAGTTGTTATTCTAATAGATTATGGCTGTAAGAGAAACTTGTAGCTGCAGTGTAATTTTATGCAAGCCTTATATCTAAACAAATCTCTCTCTCTCTCTCTCTCTGTCCATCCCTCTTTAGCCCTGATTCAAGACGCTCTGGTTTCATGTCTAAACTCCAAAAAATGTTCAGCTGTGGGCTGCTGCAAGGAAGAGAGATGGACGCCTGCTGACAGTTTAACAGCAGAGGAGATGGAGACGTTTAACTTGACCGACCAATGTGCGTCTACAGCGCAGGACGCCATGCAGTTTGCAGGACCACAGCTAACTTGCTAACAGACAGAACTCTCAGGCGGCCTGCGCCTCGGCCCCTGCTTGACACTCGCGAGGAGCCATGGACCTGAAGAGCTTTGTGTGAGGTTTTGTTTATTCACTTTTAGGTGATATATTTTTTTTTTTTAAGGAAAAGATTGAAAACAATCATCTCAAGGCTCTTTATCATAATTGATGAGAGCCTCATGCTGAACTCTGAAGTGGTTTTAAAACTGGAAGGTTTGATCTGTGAATTTGTTAAGTTTAAGAGTAATTGTGAAATATCAACAAATCAATATTCAATCAATCCTGGTTTGTTTCCCAAAGCTGACTTGTATAACCAGCTAGAGTGTGTTTTAAGTGTGAAGAGCTTATTCTGATTCAAAGGATATTTATAGTATGAGGGATGAACCGATACGGTATCTCATACCGTTGTTGAATTAATAATAAACTGTATACCTTCCACCTTCTACCTTCCTTCCACCATGTGGAAGAGACTAAAGGCACCAGACATTCCTAACTAAACATCACTTTCCTAACTAAGACAAAATAACATAGATGTAATGTATTGAATTCTTATTTATTTGTTATTTAAAAAAAAAAAACAATTGTGCATTCAAATCGAAAATAGAATGTAATCAAACTTCTTAAAATAAATAAAATGTAGAAGCACTCTTTGGCTCGCTCCATGTTGCTTAAAGGAATATGCCACCGTATGTTCTAATAGTGCTTATCACGATCTACCCTGGCTGTAGATAGGTGGGCCAACGCATTTTTTGTCTCAGTGCAAGTAATTGTTTTTTTGTCTTTTTGTTGGCTTTTACTCACAACATGCTAACCGGCAACATAGGATTCCATTCACTACTCTAAGCTAACTAGCGGCGGCGCTGCCAGTGTTGCACCGGACTAAAACAATGCATGCACAAAAAATGCGTTGGCCCACCTATCTACATCTAGGGGGGATCGTGATAAGCCCTATTTCAACAAACGGTGGCGTATCCCTTTAACGGTTAACTTAACCCTTCCAGCATGCGACACAGGTGCTGCTGAGGAATGACGTAGGATGTGCTGCGACGGAAGAAAAAAACAACAACAAAAAACTGGATCGGCCCGTGGATCTGTTAATTTTTTCCGATCCCCGATCCAGCTATTTTGTCAATATTGCAGCCGATATCCGATCTTAATATTGGATCGTCACACCCCTAATATGTATATGAATTCAGTGGTATAAGGGATGCTGTGTAAATTATTCTTGTGTGTGTGTGCCACGATCTCTACAAACCTATCGTTACCTTAAGTTGACTGGCTGACTAAACAGGGAGGGACTAGAAATCACCTCTTTTATTATTATTATTTTGAGAGTGAATTTCCCCACAATATGAATACAGTTTGATTATAACTTTTATTTTGTTGGTAACCGTTTTTGTGTAATCGCAGTATTACACGAGAGGGTTATATTATTAGCACTTCGGTGATGCGGCTAGGACCGAGGCGCTTGTGCCAATAATGACGTTGAATCAAACCCTCTCGTGTAATATTGCTTAATCGTCTGTGAATGAAGTGTTACTGTTTGGGACGTGAAGGAAATTGTTCTGGTAACCAAAGATGAGCAGCTTTTTAATAAAGTTGTTTACAAGTATATCTTGAATTGTGTTCAGTGTTTCTCTTGGCTAGAGTCGTTTTTCCTCATTCATTCAGTCTGGCTGTCAGACAGAAATCATAAATATGAGCCTTTTAAATGTATTGTATTTCTGTTGTACATTAATGCAGGGCTCTGCTATTTAAAATTGAAAGCAGCTTTTTTTTAAACCCTGATAATATAACCGCATAAAGAACCTTTACTGTTTTGTTATTTTATTAGGTGTTTTTAACAATCAATATTGTGTAATTTATACCATTAATATTTTGAATAAAATATGATGAAAAGTGATGTGTGAACCTTATGAGATATACACTCAGGAGGATTATTAAGAACACCTGTTAAATTTCAAGTTAATGAAATTATCTAATCAACCAATCACATGGCAGCTGCTTCAATGCATTTAGGGGTGTGGTCCAGGTCTAGACAATCTCCTGAACTCCAAACTGAATGTCAGAATGGGAAAGAAAGGTGATTTAAGCAACTTTGAGCGTGGCATGGTTGTTGGTGCCAGACGGGCTGGTCTGAGTATTTCACAATCTGCTCAGTTACTGGGATTTTAACACACAACCATTTCTAGGGTTTACAAAGAATGGTCTGAAAAAGGAAAAACCTCCAGTATGCTGCAGTCCTGGGGGACCAAAATGCCTTGTTGATGCTAGAGGTCAGAGGAGAATGGTCCGACTGATTCCAGCTGATAGAAGATCAACTTTGACTCAAATAACCACTCGTTACAACCGAGGTATGCAGCAAAGCATTTGTGAAGCCACAACACAAACAACCTTGAGGCGGATGGGCTACACCAGCAGAAGACCCCACCGGGTACCACTCATCTCCACTAAAAATAGGAAAATGAGGCTACAATTTGCACGAGCTAACCAAAATTGGACAGTTGAAGACTGGAAAAATGTTGCCTGGTCTGATGAGTCTCGATTTCTGTTTAGACATTCAGATGTTAGAGTCAGATTTTGGCGTAAACAGAATGAGAGCGTGGATCCGTCATGCCTTGTTACCACTGGGCAGGCTGGTGGGGGTGTAATGGTGTGGCGACCCCTTTCTCCTTCAGAACTGCCTTAATTCTTTGTGTCATTGATTCAACAAGGTTCTGGAAGCATTCTTTAGAAATGTTGGCCCATATTGATAGGATAGGGTCAAACATGGTATTAGTATGGTGTTCCTAATAATCCTTTAGGTGAGCGTATTTTAGTGTCATAGCCATGACGTTCTGAACGACGTTCTCTGTTATAATGTTCCTTGATTTGCTTAAATATAATCCTTAAATATTGAATGTCAAATATATTTTAACATGTTTAAACAGTCACAATTAAGAATTTTGTTCTCATTTAACGAATTATTTTCTCACATTTACCAAAAGTTTGAGCTTTTCCGTATCCAGTGAAGGTTTTTCACAAATTTCTAAATGTTTTTCTCCCAAAATAAAAAAAGATTTTTACATATTTGTTGAATGTAAACATTACAAGGAAACTTTAAACGTCAGCTGAAAACATTTTTTAAACCAACATGGTTTTATTGTATACCCCATAGTGTAGTTTTTTTTCTTCTTTTTCCCGTGGTGTAGTTTGCATTTATTTCTGGCCAGGTAGCTAAGTCATCGGATATCCAATAGCGGCTTTTCACTTCCCTTTTTTATTGATTAGATACACTAACAGTTTTCATTGTTTATCAACACTGATGAATATATGGTAAAGTGTGACTATTTATACTGAATATCCATATTTATTCTGTTTTTACACTGCATGTATTATTCTTACTACTATTATAACGTTACTGCTAAATTGTTATATGTACATATCTGTACACGTTCATACATTGTTCATATTACATAGCCATATTTATTCTGCTCTTATAAGGTAACTGCTAATACACCACACATTTATGTTCAATTTATATTACTCTAAACCACCATCTGTAAACCAACTGTATACTACTGTCTACTACTTGTATATCACATTGCACTTTTCTGCTCTTTTTGCACTTCTGGTTGGACGCAAACTGCATTTCGTTGTCTTTGTAGTACTTGAAATCCGCACAATAACAAAGTTGAATCTAATCTAATAGTGCCGCTTTCGTTATGACGCTTTGCCTTTTCAAAAGGTCATACAAGTTTCTATTCCTTAAAACAGATTATGAACCGTCCTAAAGACAAACCTTCCCACGCTGTGTTCTCTGCTAATTCTCTTTGTTTTGTAGGCAGAGACAAAACACGCTACCTGACCCGTTAGGTTTATGTACCCTGAATAGGCCCGAATAGCCTCTATCTGAAGTTGTATTGTCTATGCTCATGCCTATGAAATGAGTATAGGAAGTCATTCAGTTTATTGTTGGAACAGGGGGCGAGTAATAATGAAACAAACCATTATGAATTTATGGTTATTTATTGAAAACAGTGACAGTGGATTATTTGAGCTGAAACCTTTTCCCTGAATTAGTTCTACCAAATAGCCTCTTAACTATACTATGTTAAGATGAAATAGTTAAATATTCAGACATTACAACACAAAACTGATGCAAACACAACGGGGAAGCATTTACTACAAAACTTTCATAACCCACAGAAGCCCCCCCCCTTGAGATTCACCTCCTTCTACAAGACGGTGGCAGGAAAAGCCACAAATCAGCCGTGTTCAGACAGAGGAGTAATCTATATGTGAAAAACAATGGATATCATATTCAGACAAGACTGAAGCCAAAGTGGACACTTTTGCACATTTTGAGGGGAAATGCACAGTATGTTTAGTGGACAGCACCACCTTTGACTGTTAAAGTAGCTTCTCATCAGACATTGTGTAACTGAGCAGAAGGCCTACTGCAGATTGCATGATTTTATTTCATCAGTCATTGTACGGCGGTGTGGGTAGTTCGTACAACTTACTAGCGAGCATTTCTAAAGTGTCATGAGGAGAAAACAAAATTCCATATATAAAACCGTAAAAACTGGCCATGAATCCATTTTAATAAATGAGCAGGTCCTACATAATTGGAATTCACAGATATAGAATATTTTCCACTCCATGTGAAACTGGATATTTTTATATTTCAAGGAGAGGAAAGTAGGGAAGGTTTTTTTTTTTTTTTTAAACAATTTCAAACAAAAGCTTTTCACGTCATTCTTTAAGATGGTGATCCCACTCCTCTTTCTTCACTTCATAAATACATTCAGCACTCAGTTGATGCAGTTTAAAAAAAAAAGAGTTTCTATTGCATAAGGACATGATTAATCCTGCCTAAACACTGTCACTACAATAACAGACTATCACATGAGCACTTAAATTAACATGTATCCATCAGTTTTCACCACATCTTTTTTCTTAACAGACATCATGAACCTTCCTCTTCCTTTCTCGCACTGACAAAACATAATTTAAAACATGGTAAAAGACATTTGTGAGTAAACAGATACAGTCATTAGGTTAGCTAAGAAACACAGAGCATCGCTAGATTAGTGTGAAAACTCCATAACAAGGGTCATGAGTAACTAATGACTTGTAACTTTTTCAGCCAGCGGGCGTCCCTGTAGCTCAACTGGTAGAACATGCACGCCTTGTATCAAAGCAGAGTCCTTACCGCAGCCGTCCGGGTTCAATTCCAGCCCATCATCCCCCCACCCTTTCCTGTCTCTCTCCAAGCTATCACTATCCAATAAAGCAGAAATGCCAAAAAAAAAAAAAAAAAAAAAAGTTGTGAGTCAGGCGTCTCAAAAGCTCGCCTAAAGTGTCGTTGCAACTTGTGACAGGAGGATAATCTCTCTTCACACAAAACCTCAAGATAAACAGGACTAAAATACATTAACCACAATGCCTTAATTATACATCTGGACAAGATGGGGATAAAATACAGGCTATAAACAATATTGTTTAGGAAAAAAAAAAAACACAATATATCAAAGAACATTTTTAAAAACACAAAAACGACCCTAAAGAGTATTAAATGAGTTTGGGTGATATGTCGCTTTGGAGTCAAAAGCAGCAAACAAATAAGTGACCAACAGTTCTACTAGAAATACAGTTTAAATGTTCCTTTGTGATAGCATGTGGGGAAGTAGATTCTTCGTTTTCTTTGTTCAAAGTGTGCGCGAGACTCCCTATAGGTACGGGTACTGTGTGAGGCGCCTGGGGCTTAGCTGGTAGGCACTGTAAGCCTCGGCCCGGGGCGTCACGCTAATGTAGGGAGAACCAGTGGCAAACTGATGCTGGTAGGCCGCGGGGAGGCCATGCAGCAGACTACTGACAGAATCCTTACGACTGGCCGAGTCTCTCCTGGAGGCCGACGATGAGGTGTACGTTGCTGCATAGGCGGAGGGGGAGTGTCCGTGGCTGGCGAGACTACGGCCTAGCAGCTGCTCCATGGCCTGAGAAGCTGAGGAGAGGGCGGTGGAGGCCGGGTAGGCGTACAGGCTGGGGCCAGGGGCCGAGGCCGAGGCCAGGGCTGACACCTCGGGGAAGTTGTAGTGAGAGGAGACGGCCGGAGGGAATGTCGGCTGGCGACGCAAAGACGAGTCACTGTGGGAACGCTCCTGAGATGAAGAAACCACAGGCTGAACCTAAAAACGAAACAACACCGTATACATATGCAACAAGAAGGCAGAGCATCACTTGTTGGTCAGTTTCTTTTGTTTAGATTAGACTTGCTCTTTGCATGTTTGTTATGGCTGCATTAGCCCTTCAAATTGAAACATTTAAAAATGTAGCATGCACTGTTTTAGACACATTTCACAAAATTCAGCCTGATATTTATGGTATCTATGGAATGATTCTAAATATAGCTTTGTGGTTTTAGACAAAGTTTGACTGCACAGCATGAATTTGTACCGACCAACCCACTGGTGGGTTAGTGACATTTAACCCTTGTGTTGACTTTGGGTGAAATTGACAGTTTTCAATTTTTGTTTTATATCAGAAAATATGGGATGTGGAAATAAGCGCTGAAAATGTGAAGAAGAAAAAATTAATTTAAAACGTTGGAAAAAGCAAAAACAAACTGAAAAAAAGGCATCCAAATCATCGAAAGGTTGACGGGCAGACAACACAAGGGTTAAAAAGATGAAGCAGCTAATTAATGCTCCTACACATTTAAAAAAAAAAAATACGAAAAAAAAAAACTTTCCAGCCAACTTTCCATGCCTTATTGTGACCGCTTGTCACAGTGTGAAAATGTTTAAGAGCTGTAAGTGGGTTAACAATAAAAAAAAAAAAAAAAGAGAGCACTTCGAACTCAATAAACAGTTTGTTTTTCAACTCCAACACTTACTAACCTCTTTAATAACCAGATCACCAGCCTGAGTTCACCTTTTTTAAATGTTGCTGCTTTTGTTTACACTGACAACATGCATCTCACATTGTTCATTGCATTCATACACCCTTATCCACCACTGGTCCTGACTTCCACATCCCATTGTCTTTATGTTTGCAGTTTCATTAAATGAATGTCAGTTTGTCAGTGTTAAGTTTGCCTTGCACCTCCCTCCTTTTTTGTGGCTTGTAGCTGCTCATAACAGTGCATCATAGGACTGATATTCTTTGAAAGATGTCTTCATCTTATGACACAGCAGTTCCTCTGTGTCTGCGTATGTTGATATAACTCTTCCAGTCTTTTTCCCTTGACATATTGAAAATGCACTCTGTCTCTATAGCACTGTAATAAGATACTGAAGAGTGCACACCCTTTCCCATCAAGTTTTTACTGTCTCTCTGTCTCCCGTGTCCGTCAAACAAATGCAATGCTTCCTTAACCTGTCACTACAGGTAAAATATGATTTGTATTTTCAAAATGTTGTGTAATGTGAAGTAATGTCTTTGTGCGTATGGTGTGTAATGTTTATTCATTTTATTTAATGTTTATTTGGCAGGGACAAATGCATAGAACATGCACCTGTGCCTGGTTAGGGACAGGGGTGATGTTGTAAATTGTATTGTCACATGATAGATTGTAGGACCCCAGGAAGAATAGCTTTTAGCTTATGCTGAAGCTAATGGGGATCCAAATAAAACAAACAAACTACAGTTAAATCAAATAAAAAAGTTAGAATGGAGACATCTACGCTTGTGAAAACACAAAAGAAGCCTCACCTGGCTGAGGTTTAAGGGGTGGGACTGGCTTGGCAACAGTCCGTGACGCTCCATGCTCATCCCTGAGCTGCAGGGCTGTCGGTTGGATGATCTCTTAGGCTTCATGTAGTTCACTGTGAATTAAAAAGGAAGTGAAGTATTAAATTATACTGCGTTCACACCCAAAACAAAAAGAATTCCTGATAACACACAGACAGCAGGTAGATGAGTGACTCTCACCGGTGTCCAGGCGGCCACGTGAAACGGCTCCTCTCTCAGAGCCCTGGGGTTTAATTGAAGGTGCCACCACTGCCAGAGACTTGGCTTGGCGTGATGACATGGTGCTAGCTGGGTTAAGTGTGCGGGGCAGAGGAGTCAGGGGGCTGGCTGTAGAGGAGTCCGAGTCGTGCACCGTCACACAGCTGATGACGTTAGTGCGCTGGCTCAGACCAACGCTATGTAATGAGAGAAACCGTGTTATTTCACAAGAAAATGAGAAACTGTATATCAAATTAATTCAGTCTAAATGAATAAAGCACTAGTCTGATCTTATAGAGTCAAAAAAGCCCTGTTTTCCCATTAATCCTCTAGCAAAATTGTCATGGAAGTATATGGGTTTTCAAACTGCAAATATTGGACTTGCACAATTGAATCAAAGATGGAAGAAGTACGACACCAATGGGACTTTTAGAAATCACGGATCGGTTTAACAGTGCAGTGGAGTATCTCGTCCTCACCTGGAGGGATGGAATTTGCGCTCATCCTCTGTGTCTGTGTCACTATGAATAGTGATGATGCTGACCGCCGGGCTGGGTGTGTCGGAGATGACGATTGGCTGAGACAACGTAGCGCTGGGTGGGGTCACGCCGCTGCTGCCGAGTAGTGATGCAGTGGATATACCCCTAGACAGAGAAACAATAGCAAATGTTGAGCTTTCCCACCCAAAGAAAATGCGATGTCAGCTGTGATAACAGACCGAAATCCGAACATAAAAAAGGAATGTGCAAAAGTCTTGCTCCATTCTAGAAAAATAAAACTACAACCTACCATCAGATATTTCATTGCCTGGACAAAATTCTGAATTGTTTTAAAAGTTTATATTTCATTTTATCAATCTTTATATGCATTTATATATGTGATACAAAGTGACAAGTAATAAATACCTAAATTTAAATTTGTGAACGTTCTAGACATGGCTTTAAGTCATGCACATTACTGGGTGTTTTTGGTGCGACATCAGTTCTTTTTAGGCATCCGTCATGTTGGTGTGACAGCTTAAAGCGCAACTCTCGCCAAAATGCAACCTAAGGTCTTTTTGTGAATGTACCCGAGTCAAACTTTAGTTTAAAAGCATAATTAGGACGGAAACGCCCCTTTTAAGATTCACCGTATTCTCGTTTTCGGTCAAATGGCCTTTTGAATGGGAGTGCTAGGGGCACTACAATGACAGCATCAAAAATCACTATTTTTAAAACACTAAGAAGGCTCAACACAACATGAAACTTGCTGAAGGAAAACCAGAAGCCCCACACAACACCCCAAAAAAAAAAAAAAATTTTTTTTTCCACACAAAAAGAAAAAAAAAGTTTTTCCCCCCCCCCCCCCCTTTTTTTTTTTTTTCTCCCAACAAACAAAAAAAAAAAAAAAAAAAAAAATAAATTTAAAAGAATTTTTATAAAAAAAAATATTTTTCTATTAATGACAAAACAAGAAATTATCCGTGAATTTATATGGAACTAAGCTTTAGGAGCTTTCCATCTTTACTCCCCTCCCTCGACTATTTTTGACTTGCTAGATGGACAGCGACCGGAAAAACCAACAGCTACAGCTACTAAAGTTTTTTAGTAAACTCTGTGTAAACAATGTTCTCAATGATCGAGTTCATGTGTAGAGCCCCTTGTGATACTTCGGGCAAAGTTTCATGTTGCGTCGAGCCTTCTTAGTGTTTTAAAAATGGTGATTTTGATGCTGTCATTGTAGTGCCCCTAGCACTCCCATTCAAAAGGCCATTTGACCAAAAACGAGAATACGGTGAATCTTAAAAGTGGCGTTTCTGCCCTAAATATGCTTTTAAACTAAAGTTTGACTCTGGTACATTCACAAAAAGACCCTAGGTTGCATTTTGGCGAAAGTTATGCTTTAAACCCTGCAGGACTCTACCAACCTGTTTCTGTTCTCTCCACGTCTGGCTTTCACCTTCTTCCTCTCTTGCTGGGTCCTGGCTTGAGTTGTGCTCCTATAAGAGCCAAAGATCAAACTAGTCAGAGGTGGACACCACTGGCAAAATCAGAAAACGAAACATAACCACAAAGAAAGCTTACTTTTCTGGCACTGTGCCAGAAAATTATGTTGTTTATCACGGAGGTCAACACTCACTTTCCTCTGTTATTCACATCCCTGCAAACTCAGAAGGGCTAAAAAGGTGACACATTTTATACAGCCCCCCACCCCCCATTATAACAATAACTTATTTCACCAGTAAACTCCTGTTAAATGACAAAAACAACCACTGGATTGGAAAAGGGTATTTTACAATATGAATGCACCACGAGGCTGGCACAGTGAACAGTGTTGCTCTGTGTTTTTCAGACAACGGCAGTAACAGACTGGTGTTGGAATCCTCTACAGGGAAGCACAGTCACACTTTACACCGTTTAGCGGTCAGCATTTTAACCGCGTTTACTCCAGCTGCTAGCTAACGGTAGGCTAACGTTATCTGCTGCCAAGTGTAGTGTTAACTAGCGTGACATGCGGCGATGTTTAGGTGGCCTCCATCGTCCGTTTCGGAGCATCAGAGAGAAATGCAGGCATTTAATAGCAAGATACCCGTGCCAAAATTCTTCAGATTGAACTAACATTGTAGGGTAACACAATTTGCTGATCTTACGTTAGCTAACAAGCCGACAAGCTTGCTTTCCATTATAACATTAACGTTAAACATGTTAAGGTTAGAGAAAACAATTATATTGTTGGCAGATAACCGCACTTACCTCAAAACTAATGTCAGTGATTGGCCAAATTACTCGTGTGACGTATCAAAGATGTTTTATTGTGAAGACCCCCCCCACCCCATATAAACTCTTTGGATCTACACGATTCACGTGGATGACATTTTCCCCATTCAAAACAGCGATTTTCACCAAAAAGCAACTAGTTTGCAGGTATGTATTCAAGAATACATTTGCAGTGCAGTACGTACTTATCCCTAATAAGTCAATATAAGATTGATGATGATAATTTCATACGAATGATCAGTCATATGAGCCGAAAAGATGTGTATTAAGTGCTGTAAAAATTAGTACTTTTAACCAAGATACTTAGCAAAAATGCATCTTTTAAAATACACATCTGCATTTAATGCATGTGAAATTGTAATGTCAATGACAGAAATCTCTCAAATGTAAAATTTTAGGATGCTAGTTCACATTTGTGAAACTATAGCGGCGAAATAAAAGCCTCTTATTTACAAGACCTCCGGCTTACAGCGGCGTCTCTGAGCATGACTGGCTGTGTGACGAGCTAGCGGCCCCGGCAGGCGCCTGCTGGCTGTTGCCTCACTTCATGGTGCTTCTCAACTCTGAAAACTCAACTGTCAATTTGGCATCAATTTTCGAAAGAATGCCTATATTTGAAATCTAAACGGTTAATTTCTCGCCTACAATGTTGTCAGAAGTGAATTTAGTGATGAATAAGATGGCGGAAATTGTTAAAATTGTCCCGTTGTTGGTCTGTCTGTACCGGAAACCCGACCCTCGTTGACCTAGGTTCCTATGCTGAAAAGGGAACAGCGAAAAGACCCTGCCCTGAAGTAGGAGCTGAAAGCGTTACAGGAACCAGAGGAACTTAAAAATCCCCAAATTGGTCCAGTTGGAACACGAGAAAAAAAGGGTTCCCGGAATTTTATGTTCTAGGAACTGCAAAAATCCCTCCGGTCGGAAAGCGGCTTATTATCAAATTGCTTGGACTTAACAGTTGTTGGTTGACCCACCTCCAGCTGTGTCCCTGCTGTGTGGAAGCATTGGCATGAAGCGTTTCCAGGGGTGATTCAGTTACATTTGACTGGTGGGCAGAGCTGTGAATGGCCACACCTGGGACCTGCTGCCATGACGATGGTATGAGGATCTGTTGGGTGCCAGTGGGCCAGGCCTGCTGAGAGAAACATCAGACACTCACACTTCAATACATGTAATATCAAGGATCAGATATTAAACGAGTCAACACAATTTATATGATTTCTGGAATGGGCCAGACAAACTGAGCCATGCTGAGAAATAAATCCAAGGACCAAAGACAAAGAGACAAACCAATTGGCCAATCTCTTCTACAGGCAAAAGCACAAAAAGATAAGCGTTCCCAAGCCATTCCCTTATTATAGCATTGCCCTGCAACAAATGCCCAAGATGATATCATGCAAAGCACGAACAATGAAGCACTGTAAACAGTCAAATCAAGATTAAAGTATACACAGGACCATGGTGCCTGTTAAAGAGGAAATACTGAAGAAAGATTAGTTTAGTTCAATGATGCCAAACAGTCTGCTGATAAGCTGCCTTGGGAAAAGGCATGCCACATTTTCTGGGGCTGAAACAAAAGATGTGTGTCAGAGTCAGGCTGTTGAGTAGGGATTTTAGTGGACTTTGTAGCTGCAAACTCCTTTGCTGAAACCAAGGAAGGACAGGACAAGAGAAGCTGCAAGCAAAGCGCAGACAAACCCAGCAACACATGCGCTCCATGCCTTCAGCACACCTATGGGGAAAGAATGTGGGGGAGGGAATGAAAGAGGGTGTGAATGGTGTGGGGAGGGGGTGTCCTTTGGAGTGGAAAGAGATTGTAAATGTTGTCAATTCTGATTTAATGTCAAAGGGGAATAAAAAAAGAAATAACTAAATATCAAGACATGGGATTCCAGACCAAAAAATTTGAAAAATAAGCACTGAGCCATAATTCTGACAAGTCTGCATGTGAAAAGGCCAAATAAAGGAATATGATGGATAAAATGAAGACTAGCCCCATACAGGTAGAGGGAAAATTGCAAATGCATTAAAAGAAAAAGGGGAGTGACGTGGGAGAGAGATGGCATTGTTAGTGGTAGAAGTAGTAGTGTGCATGTGAATTTTTTTCTTCAGGGATGTCCTTGTTGCTTTACCAGCACTGTGGCTGTGTGCTCCAGGAGGGTGGGCCGACCCACCCCGGCGCCCAGCCCGAGGGGCAGAGTATACTGGGGGGCTATGCCTGCTGAGGGAGGGTGCAGGGTGGCCACCATCAGGGGTGTGCAGGAACCCTGGAGGAGGGAGGGAGGGAGGGAGGATAGGGGAGGGCAGTGTTAGGTCATGATGAAAAGTAATGTCCTTCAAAAGGCTGTATCTGAAGAGATGCACACTGGTACCACTGGCCATCTGGACACCTGACCTCTGCTGTGTACAGCAATTATTCCTAATTTTAGCAAACGGCAATTAAGTAGCTTTTCGAGCCAGATTAGTCTACCACATTAAACATCTGGCATTCATCCCAGATAGGAGACTGGGAATAAGAGAGGTCTGGCCCGGAGTGGCAGCCCAATCAGTCCTGGAAAAAAAATCTAAGGAGAGAATCAGTAGAAACACAAACAACAACAACAGCGTGGACTATGCTGCTGAAGTCAAATCTTTTGGTCATTTTAAAAAGCAGTGGCCTAAAAACAACATATCTGCTGAGAGAAAAGCTTTTTATTGGAGAAAATGTCTTAACGTGCTTCCCACAAAACTTCTGCTTGCTCTGCTGGCAGCAAAAATAAGAAGGGGACATGAAAGGAAAATACTTTTTGGATGCACTCTGTTTCAATGAATAAGCAAAACTGGACACCATTGCTCTCAGCTTGGCACTAATGACATGATATCATTCATGGATGCTGACAGATTTATGTAACCCAGAGTCAATGAAATCCATATGGAATTGCTGAAATTAAAGTTTGAACCTCAGTATTTCACAAAAGGTAAATCCCTTTCTCTGAGTCAGCCTCCCAGAAGTATAATGCTGCAAATCTACAAACCCCTTTCCCACATGCAAATTAACCTCCGATACCCCTTTTCCTACAGGAGATGTATATATGACGCATGTCTATTTGGTACATGTTCGACCCACTTTGGCCCCATTGACGAAGTTAAGAATCTGTTGCACTTTTTTTCAATCTGCCCATTCCCTCTCTCTCTGTCATACACGCACACTTTCTTTGTCCATCTTTGTCAAAGCATCAGGTCTCTTCTCTGAGGAAGACAGTAGAAATCACATCAATAATTAATTTAAAGATTATTTTTGGGCTTTTCCACCTTTAATTTTTGACAGGACAGCTAGGTGAGAAAGGGGAGAGGGGGGAAGACATGCAGGAAATTGTCACAGGTCGGATTCGAACCCTAGACCTCTGCGTTAAGGAATAAACCTCTCAGTATATGTGCGCCTGCTCTACCACTGAGCAAACCCGATCAATAATTTAAATAAAATAATATTCAGAAGGGGGAGAGTTCTAAGCCCGAAAAAGCTACCTCTCCTTATGACCTGTCTCTCTTAGTTACCTGTTATAGTTACGCTGTTATAGTCCTAGACTGCCGGGGGACTTCCTTCCTTTGACACACTGAGCTGCTCTCTCTTCTCCCTTTCTATTACTGTTTCTATTACTGTTACTATTACTATTACTATTTGTGTGCAGCCCGTCCCAGAAATGCTTGTTACTAATCCTAGCTTCTGGGGAGTTTACTCCCCGGAGTCCTTATGCTTTTTTTTCCCCCAGCGTATTTCCTTGGAGAACGTTTGCACCAAGATCCTGGTTGCAGCTGTCGCCGTGGTCCTGCTGCACTCCCTGCTGAGCTCAGCGATGCCCTGCAATGTCATGCTGCGTCCGGCTGAACCCTGCAGCTTCCCGCTACATCCAGTCACTGTTCCATTATTAATGTGACTACTATCGCCACTGTTCATCACACCCCCAACCGGCTCGTCAGACACCGCCTACCAAGAGCCTGGGTCTGTCCGAGGTTTCTTCCCAAGAGGGAGTTTTTCCTCGCCACTGTCGCACTGCTTGCTCTTGAGGGAATTACTGGAATTGTTGGAATTGTTGGGGCTTTGTAAAATATAGAGTGGGGTCTAGACCTACTCTATCTGTAAAGTGTCTCGAGATAACTTATGTTATGATTTGATACTATAAATAAAATTGAATTGAATTGAAGTTAGCACCACATTTGATGAAACACCCACATACCTAACAAACTCTTACCTGTGTGAGCATACTTGGCTGGATCTGCAATGACTGAGCAGACTGGTTCTGAGGTACTATAGGTACAGAGTTCTCCATCCTCACAGGGAAACTGGAACTCTTACTGGATGGCTGTAGCCCTGGAAAACAATTCCACACAATCACACCAATGAGTAACACCAAAATACTGATGAAAAAATATCTCACCCGTTTAAGATCAGATTTCTTTTTTTTTAAATCCTTGTTCCACAAACAGAAAAGGTGGAATATTGTGCCATATAAGCATCTAATTCAGGTTTATGATCGCTTTCTGCAGAGACATGCCTTTAACTAAAGTGATGAGGAAATTATAAATAAGAGACCTTTCACACTGGCGCAACCCCTTGTGTTGTTTTTGCCTTTTATTCATTCATTAGTTTATTTATAAAAAGGGACAAATCCAGAATAACCTTGACAGTTGTGTCTAATGTAACTGTACACGTGTAAATAGCCAAAGCTAATTTCCAACACCAGTCTTTTTTCAGTCTGATTGAAACCTTTTCCTTTACCTTGAATAGTAGAAGGTGGGCAGACGATGAGAGTTTGCTGGAAGGGTTCTGTCTGGCTACACAGCCCAGCAGGACGCGTTGGAATCGGGACACTCTGTTGAGCAAGCCCGGGAATGTTAATGGTCGCCTGCTGGTATAGAGCTGGCTGGTAGTTCAGCAAAGGCATCGTTCCTCCCGCAGAAGGCACCTGTTAAGAGAAATTACTGGATTAATACTAGAGGAGTCTTTAAACGTGTAAGAGTTAGTGGTGAAAATATGGGTCATACCTGATTATGCTGGTTGAGCTGGCTACTGAAGGTAACAGTGAGGTTGCCCGCTGCAGCGCTGGGGACCGCATTGGTGGAGTAGAGGGATTTGCCACTATCATAGGAGGTCCGACGCTTACAGATCTCCATGTTCTGGAAGCAGGACTTCACACTGGAGAGGATGGAGTTCGTCAACCAAATGACTCAACCAAACCCACATTTGCATGCAGCGGTGCCTAAAAGAACACTTCACAGCACACACTTACTGTGAGCTGTGGGGATAATCCATGAGGTGGCTCATTGTGACAAAGGGGTGACCTAGAGTTTTTGTAGGCGTGATCCTTTTGTCGGCATCCAGACGGAGCATCCGCTTCAGGAGGTCTATAAACTCTCGTCTATCAGCTTTCTCAGCCAGCATGTCCGTCCCCTCCAAATGAGAGGACAGGTTGACCTGGAACACAAAATAATAACACCCAAATGAGTCAAACAAACAATATGGAGGTACAGGTGATGTCATTTATTGGGTTTGTGTGTACAAACTATGCGTGTGAAGCGCAAAAACCTAATTAGATGTTCCGAGAGAAAGCCATCTACCTGCATCATGTCATCCAGACAGTTGAAGATATACTTTCTGGCCTCCTTAGACTTGATACCCATCTCCATTTCATGCTCTGCTGGGGTCTGGAAGATTGAAACCATTTCGGTTTATCATTAAACTATCACAATAAACATTTAATGATCCCGATGCAAATCAATATAAAAATAATCAAATCAGAAGAATCATAAAGACTTGTTTATATTGTTATATGTATTGCTATTTTCTGATATTCCTTATAATAATCATCATTCACATAAGCAATACCAAGTAGGATTAATATGAGGTTGTATTCACCTTTAGCCTCCAGAGTGGGTAGCTAGAGTCAGGTCCTCGATTGAAGAAGCGACTGGTTTTAGTGCCGGCGCTCAGCAAGTACTCTGCAGGCAGGCCTTGAGTCTGAGAAATGTAACGGATCTGAAAAGAAGAAGAAGAAAAAACATTCAAGTTTAGGAATCAAAGTGAGACAAAACAGTGAGGGCCATGGATATGACTAAAATCTGATTGCCTGTAATACCCATATAGTTTGTAGTTAGGCTTGTTTTTCTGCAGCACTTTGGCATCTCTTTGCTTATTGCAACACTAGCAGCTCTCAATACAAGTTCTACAGAGCACCTACAGTATGTTCATGACCTGCTTACAACTAACATGTGGCCTCTATTTCAATCTGATAGGTTAGCCTTTCCCATGCATTTGAGCATTTTTCTATAAGGCCTGGGAAACCGCAACATCAGTACTGACCTGGTCGTACTCCGAGGCTCCAGGGTAGAGAGGCCAACCCAGAAACAACTCCGCAATCACACAGCCTAAAGACCACATGTCAATGGCCTCACAGAATGGCAAACCCAAAATGATCTCTGGAGCCCTAGACAGCAAAGAGAAGGTTAAAGGACTAGTGCCAGAACTGAGTTACAAAGTTGTGTCATAGTAACATAGTACATTTGTCACCACTCATCCTCATAAGATTACAAGGCAGGATGTATATTCTGTAGATCAACAAAATGCAGCTGGATTTCTTGCCACTAACCTGTAGTAGCGAGACTGTAAGTAGGTTGAGCAGACAGCTTTGGACACATGACTTGCTGAGCCAAAGTCAATGACCTTCACCTTGTAGGGCTGTCTAAGAGGGTCAACCAGCATGATGTTCTCTGGCTTCAGGTCTGCATGAATCAGACCAAGGCTTTTCAGTTTCATCAGCGCTGTAGCCACCTTAAGATAAAAACACACAAATATTAATCAGGCTGCAATACTAAGAATGAAAGGTTTAAAGCAGCAATAACAAACTAAAAGTAATAATACGATAGCTTGAAAAAGATTTTATGAATGCCAAAACATTTGCCAACCTGCTGTAGGATGGGTCTGATGTGCCGTAGGGGGAGTGGGCTGAACTTGCTGTGCTTAAGAAAGTCATAGAGGTTCTGCTCCAGCATCTCAAACACCAGGCAGGTGTGACCCTTGTGTTGGAAGCATTCGTATGAACGCACAAAATTGTACTCATCCGCGTTCTCTGCGCTCAGCCGGTTCAGGATACCCACCTATTAAAGAGAAACAAATAACGCCATGCAACTTGTCGGTGAAAGCTGGTTCACTTATGTTACATAACAAGAAATTGCAAAGTACAAGGAAGTGCACAATAATGCTATTGTATGTAGGTCAGTTACAGTGGTTGCAGGTTTCATTTAACTAGTTAGCTCCAAAATTGATAATGCCGTGTGTCAGAAGTACAACAGGCAGGGAGTCCCTTCACATCAGTTGCATTTCAATTTAAAGGCCCTAATCAACAGCAACCTGACAGCATCTGCATGTAAAGAACCCATGTGAACACAATATTATGATCCTAGTTTTATAGTGTAAATGACCATTTCTAAACACAAAAGAAGCCTCTGACACAGGGAAACAAATTAGTTAATAAATTAGCTTTGACATTAAGCTGCCATTAAGCTTCTTAAGTGCTTGTTGGATAGTCGCATAACTTCGGAAGCATCGACTCAAACATTTCTCGAGCTAGATCGGCAAAGCCTACATAAATCTCACATACAGCCACACACATTGCTAGCATTGCAGTTTTAATGCTGCGGGACAAGAAGCTCTCCGACAACCTTGTCGGGTTATCAAAACAGGATACACAAATCTTAACATAAATGTTTGATTACCTCGATTTGGCCCTGACGAGCATAAGAAGGATGGTTTTTTAGGATCTTGATGGCCACAATCTCATTGGTGCCCCTCTTCCAGCACTTGGCCACCTGTCCAAACGTGCCTCTTCCTAAAAATTCCAGCACTTCATAGCTGCAGGACACAGAGCAGAGGATCTCGTGCTGCACTAGCTGATAATCCCCTTCACCATTGGAGCTGCTGCTCTTGGTGGTTGGAGCTGAGTGGGGTATGGACTGGCCTGTGCCTCCTCCACCACCACCCGTACGTGTGGAGTAAGTTGCTGCAGGGGCTGAGAGCTCCTCCAATATTTGGACACTGCCACATCCACTCCCACTGCTTTCATTGGTCTCCTCAATCTTTCTTTTCTGCCCGTGCCTGTGCCCCCTTGTTTCAGAGGACGTCTCCGTATGAGCATAAGATGAAGACGTCGCCTGCTCTGCCACACGCCGGCTGGATCCACGGGGGAGGCTTCCAGTGCTATCAGCTGCCCGCACCACCACTTGACCTCTGGAGCCAGGTGCTACAGACGGGAAGACCAGGGATGGTGCAAAGGGTGCCACAGCCATGGCCGGGGTAAAGGTGTATGCCGACTGGCCTGCTATGGAGCTATAAGCTTCAGTGGTGGACACGTCCCAAACATTGCTCTCCACCTTCAGCTTCTTAACGCGGCAAAAGGCACTGGAGGAGATGGAGGGAGGAGAGAAGACCTGCAGCTGAGAGCTCATAGCTGAAAAGAGATTAATGAGAATGAGATAGAGAAACAAAAACACATAAACCTAAATTACCTTAATAACTTCCTAAATTTATGAATAAACGTTACAATCAGTGTAGTTTCGCATTGCCAGACCTATTTCCACAGCGCTGTGGAGGAAGGTCTGGCTACACCACAGGTACATTCTGGGATAGGAGGGAGAAAAACGCTTTGGGTTGTTTGCGTTTCCTTAAACCAATCACAATTGTCTTGGGTGACTCTAAGTTCCAGACACGGTGACTGTGCCTCTGCAAAATAGTCTCGAAAGGAACTTGTTTTGGTGGAACATTCCCGAAAAAAAAAGCCACAAAATATTAAAAGTTCACACTATACAGTAACGTGAGCTATTTAAATTACCAGTGTATCGCCACAGCAATCCCCAACAATCTGTTCCAAAACGTCCCAGTTAGATAGTAAATGTCGTAAACATATTCTTTGTAAATCTTTATAAACATTCACCGAAAGAATCAAGCAGGCCTGCCTTATTGCACGATCCAAGTTTTCTTCAAAACTTGCCATTTTCAGCAAGTAGCTTGTTAGATTGAAGTTTGTTGTTGTTTCCTGTAGCGAAGCAATTTTTTAAAGATTATTTTTGGGGGGCTTTTCCCTAGAGACAGTGGCTAGGCATGAAAGGGGGAGAGAGACGGGGGACGACACGCAGCAAAGGTCAGCAGGTCGGACCCGAACCCGCGCCGCTGCAGGACTCAGCCAACATGGGGCGAACGCACTTACTGGGTGAGCTAGAGGCCGCCCCGTAGCGAAGAGATTTTGAGTACGGCAACTAGGGTTGGGCATCGAGAACCAATTCCTACTTGGAATGGTTTCAAAAATAACGATGCCATCGGAATTGTTAATTTATTGGAATCGTTTGGAGGATTTGGTTTCAAATCTGTTCATGGGTTCCAAATTTAACATGCATAAGTTTCCTGGAATCAGAATTGTTAATATCCAAATGCTCCATTTATTTGGTACACTAGAGGCTTGCAAAATTATTCATACACCTTGAACTTTTCCACGTTTTGTCCCGTTACAACCACAAACGTAAATGTGTTTTATTGAGATTTTATGTGATAGACCAACACAAAGTGGCGCATAATTGTAAAGTGGAAGGAAAAAGATACATGGTTTTCACAAATAAAAAACTGAAAAGTGTGGCTTGAAAAAGTATTCAGCCCCCCTGGGTCAATACTTTGTAGAACCACCTTTCGCTGCAATTACAGCTGCAAATCTTTTGGGGTATGTCTCTACCAGCTTTGCACATCTTTTTGCCCATTCTTGTTTGAAAAATAACTCAAGCTAGGGCTGGGCGATATGGAGAAAATCAAATATCACGATATTTTTGGCCAAATACCTCCATATCGGAAAAAATACTTATGCCATATTACGATATCCAGATATCCAAAATCTAAGACGATATCTAGTCTCGTATCACGATATCGATATATTGCCCAGCTCTAGCTCCGTCAGATTGGATGGAAAGCATCTGTGAACAGCCATTTTGAAGTCTTGCCAGAGAGTCTCAATTGGATTTAGCTCTGGACTTTGACTGGGCCATTCTAACACATACAAATATGCTTTGATCTAAACCATTGCATTGTAGCTCTGGCTGTATGTTTAGTGTCGTCCTGCTGGAAGGTGAACCTCCGCGCCAGTCTCAAGTCTTTTGCAGACTAACAGGTTTTCTTCTAAGATTGCCCTGTATTGGGATCCATCCATCTTCCCATCAACTCTGAACAGCTTCCCTGTCCCTGCTGAAGAAAAGCATCCCCACAGCATGATGCTGTCCCCACCACGTTTTATGGTGTGTTCAGGGTGATGTGCAGTGTTAGTTTTCCTGTAGTTTGCTGTGTCCCCCACATGGCTAGTGGCAAACTGCAAACGGGACTTCTTATGGTTTCGTTTCAACAATGGCCACTCTTCCATAAAGGCCCGATTTGTGGAGTGCACGACTAAGTTGTTCTGTGGACAGATTCTCCCACCTGAGCTGTGGATCTCTGTAGCTCCTCCAGAGTTACCATGGGCCTCTTGGCTGCTTCTCTGATCAATGCTCTCCTTGCCCGGCCTGTCAGTTTAGGTGGACGGCCATGTAGGGCTGGGCGATATAGAGAAAATCAAATATCATAATATTTTTGACCAAATACCTCGATACCGCAACGATATTGTAGCGTTGACTATTGGTGCTTTCACAAAATATTTACACAATGAGAATTTGATAAATAATCATCAGTAATGTGGATATAATGACCAAGTGGGAAAGGCAAATAATAGAACAGTTACAACAGTCTGGTAAGTTCTATAATGCAGCCTTTAAAACCAGGAAAACACAACACTTATGCCATATTACGATATCCAAAATCGAAGTCGATATCTAGTCTCCTATCACGATATCGATATATCGCCCAGCTCTACGGCCATGTCTTGGCAGGTCTGCAGTGCCATGCTCTTTCCATTTTGGAATGATGGATTGAACAGTGCTCCGTGAGAGGTTTAAAGCTTGGGATATTTGTTTATAACCTTAACTTCTGCACAACTTTATCTCTGACCTATCTGGTATGTTCCTTGGGCTTCATTATGCTGTTTGTTCACTAATGCTCAATCTAACAAACCTCTGAGGCCTTCACAGAACTGTATTTATACGGAGATTAGATTACACACAGGTGGACTCTATTGACTAATTAGGTGACTTCTGAAGGCAATTGGTTGCACTGGATTTTATTTAGTGGTATCAGAGTAAAGGGGGCTGAATACATTTGCACACCACACTTCAGTTTTTTATTTGTAAACATTTTTTAAAACCATGCATCATTTTCCTTCCACTTCACAATAATGCGCAGCTTTATGTTGGACTATCACATAAAATCCCAATAAAATACATTTACGTTTGTGGTTGTAACGTAGCAAAATGTTGAAAAGTTCAAGGGGTAGGCCTATGAATAAATTTGCAAGACTCTGTAGCTCATATTAGCCTATATCAATGACGATTCATTTAGGAGATTGCGCCGTTGCCGCTGGATGTCCCTTGTTTTCGGCCAGATGTCCCTCACCTTCCGCTTTCTTTGTGTTGGCATTCTAAATTTCGGTCGATTTGGAAGATGTTTAACTGCTCCTCACATCTCTGCAGGGTAATTCGAGGTGGCTAGACTATCAGTCGAATCTGAGTTTTCTGTTGCACGACTAAAAACAACTTTTGAACAAGCACATAACAAAACAAGTTCTTCCCGAGCCTATTTTGCAGAGGTACCTTTATTGCATCTGGTGCCTAGCGCCTCCCAAAACAATTGTGATTGGTATAAAGCCATGCCAATAAACCAGAGCACGTTTTTCTCCCAATCCCAGCTGCAGTGTGAACTAGTCAGACCTCCTCTGCAGAGCTGTGAAGGAAGTTCTGTCAATGAGAGACCAAGCTCAAATTAACGCAGTATAATACAACAGTCCACCCCATTTATATCAGTTACTAAATATTACAAACATAATCAATATAAGGCAATACACCTTAACAGCATCCTCAAAGTACATCCTCCAAAATGGCCCTGAAGTTGAACACCTCTGTAAGACAATTCAACAAAACCTTCTCGTTTCTGCTCAGTTGTGAGGATTTACTACTTTTCCTTGTCATATTTGATAGTAAAATTATTATCTATGGGTAGTTGACTGTTGGTTGGACAAAGTGAGTTCAAGATGTCGCCTTGGTTCTGATAAATTGTTACAGGCACCATTTTTTGACATTTCAAAAACCTTAAACTGAACATTAATAACCCTTCATGAAGGTAGGGTTAATTGGAAGGTTGTTGTATTAGACTGCAATAGGTTTAGTTAGCTGTCCCTAATAAACTGGCAACAGAGTGTAAAATCCAATAATCAACAAAAACCACAAACATGGAAACGCTCCACAAAACCATCAAATCTGAGAAAAAGATATACCCTTAAAGTATATTGTGAATGCCACAAGCACATAGTTTTCATTATTCTGTCAACACTTTACATTTTAAAGACTAATACTCAACATTGGAACAAATGTCTGTATGTTTTAATCACTTGAACTTCAATGTATAGAACTTTGTCTTGTTTGTGTCGTTTTATACATGTTACAGCCTACTGATAGGGACCTGTGTGTCTGAAGTAAAGTTGAATTGAATGTTAAGGTATTATCTTAAGGGCCCAGACTGTAAGCTGTTATAAGAAAATATAATAATGAGAAGATACCTCGAGAGCCATGTTTTTAGGATTGGGTGACAGAGTTAGAAAAGGTTGCTGCATACAAAACTGTGTCATATATGATGTGTAGTAGGACAGAAAAAAATGATTATACTCTAAAGACTTATACTCTAAAGAGTAGAGTGTATAGTCTACTCTATTATTATATCGTTTCTATATTGCTTCTTCTTATTTTAGGAAAGCCCCATTTTGACATCTCTTGTTTCTATAGAAATAGACTGAGTTTTCTAATCATTTATCGGACTGACGTTCTATTTCAAAGTAAATCATGCAAGCCACAGAAAACAAAAACCTTACAGTATAAGCGTGTACGCCATTACTTAGCTATAATAAAACATAAATTAAACCCCTGCTGGGACAGCTCAGGCAACGTTACTATGCAATGATAACCTGGGATCTGAATACAAGGTGGACCGGTTCCTGATGGGTCCGATTAACGGTAGAGCTAAACTTTCAGTTAGCTAGGAGAAAAGAAAGACGAAATGGGTTTTGACGCAACCGAAAATGCTAATGTGTTGTAAGAGAAACGTCCTGGCAGGCTCACTGAACTATGATGGACCGTAGTGGAAGTTAAGCCACTGATTTCAAACAAAATCACATCACTGACAGAAATCGAAACATAAACGGAAAACCACTACCACCCCTGACACAGACCGACTTTAGGATCAAATCAACAAACACCACTTAACTTGATAATGCTAACAAGCTAACTTCGTGAAAACGTGGCTTATCTCACAAAATAAAAGTTAAGTTAAATGACAGACTGCATGAAAAAACAACATTTAATAAAGAAACGGAGGTTATGTACCGGATTGGATGTTATTAACGTTACAGCGTCGAAAAACGGCTTCGTCCAGGGTTTAAATCCCACTGCAGTCTGCTGGACCAGCGTTATCCTTTTAGCTTCCGCCAGCTAACGTTAGAAGCTAGCTAGGCCTGCATTGTTTCTTCAGTCGATGCAGAGCTGGGCAGCAGGAGAAGGCGTTACAGTGCCGAGTTTACAGAAGAAAAATACGTAGGTTTCATTGTATTATGAAGTTAAAACATCTAGTCCTAAAAAATATGTACAGTTGTTGATTAAAACATAAACAATCCTACTCTAAATCCGCCTATCTTTAAGCAGCAAATCCACTTTTCACCGGAACAACCACGTCCTTATATCAGCTGCGATTGTTACGGCATTTCCGGTTACTACCGTAATTACCATGGATGTTTGGATTTTGCGTACGATGCACGCAATTTGAGCTTAATTTCTTACAAGATGAACAACTAAGGCAGACTCAGTGTACATAAAATGTAATTCGCAACTGTTTAAACATGACCACATTGTCGAAGTATTTGGTCGAGTGACATTTTGGATCGTTTTACACATCATGGAAAAAGGAAAACAACATGTTTACGGTAAAACGAAATTGACGTGACGTAATGTAGTATATTCCAGTAATTTTCCGGTAGGACTATCAGATGTTTCACCAATCCTGTGACAAACCTGAAAACTATCTTACTGAACCACGTACAAAGACGAAACATCCTTAAAGATTGTTTCCACCAACTTGCACAATTGTTTTTATTCAGAGGAGCATTTAAACTTACTGCTCTTACGGTTCAGAATTGCCTCTTTGTAGAAAAGAAATTAAGATCGGATATGAGCTTTTCAGTCAGGCTTTAGTCCTCCAAATATGGTGGTATGGATGGACATGGTGTGTAGCCTAAGCGAAATCCAAGATGTGGCAAATGTTGAAGAGATCAGAAATTTGAAGAGTGTAAAGATATATTTTAAGCTCAGCATAGATGTAGGTTGTGAAGTCAAGAAAAACAAGTGAAGAATCAGAGAAAATTAACTACTCAAGAAACAATTGCCTTTAGAGTTTAAGGTTGTGATAAAATCAACAGAGATAGCCTAGTGGAGAGAGCAGTTGTGGAGGATGTATAATATTTATGAACTGTAAAATAGAGTTTTGGGCAAAGGGGCAGATTTGGAATTTATATTAATTCAAAAATGGGCAAAACAATATCAAATTAGTTAACTTTTATGATCCTTGTAAAAGGTTTTGATTGTACTGTAAATATTGGATGAACTTGCTTAGAGGGAAATGTTATTTGCTGTGGAGATGTTAATGCCATCACAGTCTGGTTAACGCACAGGTTGCATTATACGGTGACTGTAATGATGAGAATGGAAATGTGATTAAAGAACTGATGCAGAAATGCCTAAATCATGGAAGTGGCACACAAAATAATATTAGGAATTGTACAGAACCAGCAATCGATCTTACTTTAGTGTCAGAGAGACAGAAATGGAAATTCTAAATTGACTGGCACAAACATTTGTTAAAGGAGAGAAGCTACAGTAACCGAGTATGAGCAAGAAATATTAGAAAATGAAAATACCAACAATTTATTAAGTATTCCACTTACAAAGACATCTGAATCATGCTCTTAGGAAAACAAGGATGTCTCCACCAAGCAAAGTCCAAATTTGTTATGTGATGATAAATCATCTTAGTGAGACGTCTAAAGATATCTTACTTGAATTATTTAATAAAGTATGGGACAAGGAAGGGTTTCCACAAAACTGGAAAGATGCTGTTGTAATAGTCCTGCCACTCTGCAAAAGAAAATAATAAATGAAAGGTTAACATATTATAAAGGACTTCTTTCAAAATTTCAGAGTGGATTCAGGAGGGGTATACAAATGACCCAGTTTTATGTTCAGAAGATAAAATAAGAAAAGCATGAGTAAACAGAGACTTACAACTTTCTCTTTCAGAACCATGGGAGAAATAAATATCAGGCAAAAAATAAGTTAAAGTGCAAATTTTCTTTTTATTCTGATTTCATTTTACAGCAGAAATTATGTAAAGCATTCAGAAGACATTTTCCACATATAAGGGCAATATTCAAAACACTTTGCATGGCCTCAGCAACAAAATATTCTTTTAAAAACATCAACAATTTAGTGATGCTTGTGCATGCACGTTGGTAAAACAAAGTAAAAACTAGGCTACAAAAAAAGAAAAGAAAACAGGAATGAAAGACTGAGATAGGCATGGAGAACACAACAGCAGGCAAGGTGGGAATACAACAGGAAATGAGAGAGAGAGAGACAGAGAGAGCGAGAGAGAGAGGGAAGACGGGGTGAAAGAAGAGGGCAGAAGAAGGCAAGGAGAGGTCTAGCCATAGATTATCTATAAGGGTCTACCATTCTAGCATGCAATGTGGTGTTTGGCCACGCCCTCTCAAAACAAGGCCTGAAAGGTTATACCATTCATTTCTAGGCAGACTTATGAAAACAGAGGCCATCTCTGTGCATGTCTACCAGCTGTCTACTATGGCAATATTTCTTCATTGTATTTTTTTACTTTTTCTACTCTACATACTCTTTTTACAGTCACTGTCCTCTCCAAAAACATGAACATATTGATGGATTATCTGCAATCTGTGTCTAGTTTCATGTGTATGAGTATGTATTCTGTGTGTGTGTTGATAAGCACTAGCATTTGGATGTTGGAGTGTGTGTATATTTGTCTGTGTGTGCATATATATTATATAATATATGAAGGAGTCTAAAGCAGTGTTCTTTGTGACTTGAGTTGTGCTGATGTGAGAGGAGGGGCAGTTTAAGAGGATGCTCAAGTGATATCGTAACAGGAATCTCTTGACAGTGCCATTCTAACCATGGCTGTCTCTCAGTGTGATAAAAATTGAGGAAACATGTGAAACACACATTATAGAGATGTTTCCAATTGTAAATCTTTAAATATACTATCTCTTACAACTTTTTTAATTAAGAAAATTGAGTTGATACATGGCCGTTACCTATTTTTATTTAACAATTACTTGTATCAAGAATCTTGTGCGTTTAAAACAAGAGCAAGTATAGAAATAGAAATATCACTCATTACTTGCTTTAAATTTAGTTTATAATCAAACGGAATCCTATAAAATATGGGATTTGGAGATTTTTTTTTCTTGTAGAAAAAGTGATGCAAACACACCTCGGATGAAACAAACATCACATTTGCTTCTTCACAAAATGAGACTCAGAAGGAGTGCGTCAATCAAGAACATTATTTTAAAATTTGTAGATACTAGATTAGTGAATGAACAACTGGAGTATCCCTAACCTACACAAATATGTACACATACATATATGCATACAATATACACAGTCACCAGTAGCGGTACAACTCTGTGTCGGCGAGCATCACACTCCACATACCATCTCCCTGTTCTTTAACCCTGAGTAAAATCTAAGGGAGAGATTTAATTGTTCCCAAAGACATAAGCACAGAGAGAAAGAGTGTGGCATTTTTTGTGTCTGTGTACATTTGTGTACTGTATGTATGTATTGACGTGTGTGTGTGTGTGTGTGTGTGTGTGTGTGTTGTGTGTGTGTGAGAAGAGAGAGAACATGAGTGAAAGAGAAAGACAAAGAAAGAAAGTGACAGCTATTTTGTCCTCTGGAAAACTGTTGGGTTATGCTTTCACTTAAATGCTGCAAGAACAATTTTTTAAGGAAAGACAGACAAAGCGAGTCCCTGCTAGAGAACGCATCTTTTTCCCAACAGCAACACTGGGACCTTGAATAGACTCGTGACAGTGCCTTTCATACACAGAGGCTGAATTCTATGGTTTTTCTTGTTCTGATACTGCACAACTGACACACAAGTGGGGCATAAAGTGAAACTGTAATTACTGGTTTGTCTCATAAAGCAACACATAGCATCAATCAGGCCATGAGCATTCATTCATACCACTGACAAATACGAGCTTCTAACTTAGACTCGGATCAAGTTCAACACTGTCAAGTTCATTTTTAACACACAATTTAGGAAAATAAACAAGTAACTGGCAACCTTTTGGAGGACATACAATAGATATTTCCTGATATTAGCTTGCACTTTTCTGTTATTGAGCAGGCACTTTCTAAACAGAGCTTTCCAGAAGTCTAAAGTAGACGTCGTATCATAATGGCAGTGACAATGAGGAGAAAATAAAAATTAATCAAATGATATGTAAAAAGCGGGGGGGAGGAGACATTCTGTTTGAAGATGGAAAGCTTTGACTGGAGGCCAGGCTGGATCCGCTGTAGGTGTGATTAATGGTCTTAATAAAAGCTAGTATGTTGCTGAAGCACAACCATATTGTAAAGAATGTAGCACCCTCATCCATTTTGGGTCACCATTCATTGCATTCATATTAAAACGGCCATCATCATCTTATCACCATTATTATAATTTTCATACTTGCATCATCGTCGTCTACACTTAAGTCTGCCTTAGGCAAACCTCAGAAGTTGTCTATGGTTGAGCTAGTACTAAATCTCTTCTACTGTTTACTGTCTGTGTGTGTGTTGCCTCTGTGGATTTTACTGCTATCTTTTGGGTGTTGGTTTCCCCAACGTAACATATTGTTAGGAAAAATAGCATTCATAATAATTGGCACTACTGGCAAAAAGGGTTTCATTTTTGCTAGCCAAGAAACAAAAGCACAAAGTGTAAATGTTTTGTCTGAAAGATCATTGTTTCAGCTAACTTTGTTTTCCCACTTATAATTCTAACATTAGATTTTTCAGTTGCATGCTTTAACAAAATGTTCTTTTCAGTAACACTTATACTGGATACTCTTAAAGTGAAGCAGTTAAAATCCTCTCACAGTCGATAGCCACTAACATGTTCTTTTTTCTTTTTCTTTGTCTTAAATCTCATGCACATTACTCCGTTTGCAATATCTACATTATTTACAAGCAATACAGCCATCCTGTGTACCCAGGTCTCTGTCTTAAGTTCTCATTATGGGAGTAAAATAATTTATAATCTTAAATACAGTCCTCTTATGAAAAAGTTTCAGGGTCCTCGTATCCCCTTACCTCGTCAGTTTATATACAGGAATATGCAATAGTCCAAAATATGGATTTGATCGCCCATATGGGCTAATATGGGGACCAATGCCCCATATAGGGGCAGGTATATGACCCATGTCCTTTACAGAGCAAGCATAGAGACCTCTCAGAGTCAAGAAGAAGTCAAGGCAATGGTATGTGACTCTCTCCTCAAAACCACAGTTAGGATTTAGAGGTTCACGCAAAGAACAAACTAACAGAGACATTTAACCATTGGAACATGTCATATTTTACCACACAAGGGGGGAAAACCAGTCTCAAGCTGAACCACTCTTGAGCCAATTAAATAAATTATTAGACCCTTAAATAAATAAAGTAAAAAAAGCACCCAAAATGAGTAATTTTTCCTTACACAGTTCACATTAAACAGGGCAAGGATAAGTTGATGAGGACGTAAGTGAGACACAACTTCACATAGAAATACAAAAGAAACAACACTAAAGCAGTTTGGCAAGCATGCAGGAGCTTGTAGCTCAAATACATGCATTGAATTGAACAAACACGGACACACCACGTCAGGCGAGCAAAGTGCTGCCTCTGAGAACGACTCCATACAAAGTCCATGTAACAAATTAAGACATCGTTATTCAGACCCAAACCCTTATCTAACAATGCCCCTCTTACATTCAAGTGCAGTTCCTCCCCTTTTGATCGGGTGACTGATTAATAGGTTTGTAAGCCTGTGAGTCAGAGTGGTTGGTTGTGAAATATTGAATCAGCAGAATGATTTGCCACTATAGATCTTCAGGATGATGGAGAGGAGGAATAAGCGGAAAAACCTTGCATGCAAATGCAACATAGAAGAGAGTTTTTTGGTTTATGTTTTCTTTTTCTTTCATGGATTACTGTTTAGATACAAAACAGGAAATGTTTTGTATATTTTCTGCATGTCAAAGTAGCCTTTATCTTGAGCCAGCTGTTCACCGGAGCACGTCCAGACGCTGCCATTAATGCCAGGACGTCGTCTTCAGGCGCTTCCTCGTGTTCTCCCGTCTGACTTGTCAACTTGCTTTTGCAAAGAAACATACCCATGAAGAGTGCAAAGAATGCCATGAGGTTAATGTGATGGCCTCCCAGTGAAACTGTGGAGGAGGATCAGTGCTGTGGGCAGAGCCAGGTCCCTGGGCTCTGTCTGTCTGAGCTGCCATGATGGACACCTATCCTGTCCTCAGTCTGTCTGGGAAGAGTTTTTTTCCCTCTTGAGAGAAGAGGGGAGAAAGGGTGAGACAGAAGGAGGGAGGAAAGGAATGGAAAGGGCAGGAGAAGGGGTTGGGGAATGGAAAAGATAGGGAGTTTTTGGGAGGATGGAAGAAAGGAAAAAGGAGAAGATGGAGGACGGGGAGGGTTTATAGATTGCTCACAGGCTGAGGGGGCTATGTGTGGGGTCTGGCGGTGGGCTCTCAGGACCCCTGGCCTTTCTCTGCTCTCTGGCCCTGGGGAAAAACAAACACACATTAGGGACAAGCTCAAAGAGAGATTTGTGTGTGTGTTTGAAATTGTGCATGTGTTTTTCTTTCCACTTTTATATCCAAAGGCCATACTCAGAGCAACTCACACTCACACTCACACCCACACACATACCCACATACACCCCCCCCCCCACCCACCCACAGACACACACACACACACACACACACACACACACACACACACACACACACACACACACACACACACACACACACACACACACACACACACACACACTCCATCATATAACCTTCCCACCCATCAAGGCACAGAAAAAAGACTGGCAGGCCAAGCAAGACACTTAAAGTCCCCTAGTCATTTTAGTAAGAACATGCCCCATGAAGACCCTATGCAAGAATCACTCCTCTATCTATCTTTCAATCATGCAGAAGTACCAACATCATTCAGCAGACCTCGGAGAGAGACAGAGAGAGAGAGACAGAAAGATAGGGAGGGAAGAGCGAGAGGGAAGTATGATAATCCAGGATCTCCTCTCCCCCTTCCTCCGCTGACATGCAAACAGGCATCAGCCACCAGGAGAGAGGGGAAGAGAGAAGAGAGAGAGAGAAGACTCACCCGTTTCAGAGGCCTATGGTCCATCAAGGGGCTTCACAGGAACAGTAAAACAACACCAACTATTAGCACCAATGTAGAGAGCGCATGTGTGGCAGTGGGCTGTAAGTGTGTGTAGGTAATGTGTTTGGATGTGTGTACAGTGGTGTTGGAGGGTGTGTGAGGAGTTTTATGCCTCACCTGTGGCGGCATCGGAGCAGGAATCTCAGGATCTTGCGAGCAGCCTGGTTCTGTTTTTTCGTGAGGAGGCTGCTGTAGGCGAGGACACAGGAATAAGGCATCTTTCTGCATAATTATGCCCTTTGTGTGTGTGTGTGTGTGTGTGAGAGAGAGAGAGAGAGTGTGAAGTACCCAAGGGAGTGTCTATAGGAGCGGTAGTATTGCTGGATGAGGACCGCTGCTCTACGACTCTGTTGGAACTTCCTCTGCTCATGGAAACTCCGGAAACGACTCTGGATCAGGATGGCTGCCAGGGTCATCCTCTTATAAAGTGCATACTGAAAGAGAAGACAGAAGCAGCGTGTTGTAAAACAACCTTTGTACCTTTGTAATGTTGAATCCTGATAATTATAATGATGATAATGATTTAAATCATTTTGTGGCTATATCTGTTTCCCAACTCAAATCACAACCCACAGTCTGATCACAGCTTGCATACTTAATAGTTTTATTAATAAATAAATAAAATGTCCATCATAGATCACGTCTAGCTGTCTCAAGCAAAAACAAAAACGTGTGATAAAACTGACTCGAGTGTGAATAAAACCTACAATAAAAACAATTGATGATGTGAACTTTGATGCTGTGTTAAACTTCAATATAAAGGCACATAGTGAATGACATGACTATGTCTTCATTCATTCACATTTAATTTAAGCCCAAATTTATGAAGGGAACACATCTGTTAATGCTATTATTTCTGTATTTCCAATTCAGTACTTTACTCTCGGTCAGCTTGACATAAAAGCAAGTAGTGGGTTGATGCTAGCTGTGTGCTGTTAACTCTTACCTGCTTGTATCTTTTATAGCAGCGCTGAATCACTGCTGCAATCTCTTTGCGTTGTTCCTGAATGGGACCCTTGGACATTAAGAGTTTGTATAAACATCATATATGTTAAATGGCTCATGGTCATCTCAAGTTATTGTGATTCATGAAAGATAGAAATAGAGAGGAAAATAAGTTGAGCAAATGCCAGAACAAGGATTTAAAAAAACAACATAGTGACAAAATACATCAGATTATTTTACAATATCAGAGGTAAACTTTATGATTTTCCAAAGGTATACAATGTATACCTTGTGTTTTCTGAGGGAGTGCAGAGCATGCCTGATGGTCTCATAGAGCTCCCCATGCTCTGCCTCAGTCATGGATAGACAGGAGTCCGTTTTCAACCTCTCCTCTTTCATAGCTGCACAGAGGAAGGAGGTCCAGTCGAAGGGGGAGGAAAGGGCTTGCTTAGCCTGAGGACTCTGCTGATCCTCAGGCCCTGAGAGAGAGTTTGGTTTGGGGCTAGGAGTCTGGCACCTGGAGTTTAGAAACCTGGAGAAAAGCAGAGAAGAGAAAAATGTTCACAGTAAAAAAGACTTTTATGCTGTTTGATGATGAGTTAGTTATGTCATGTAAATGTGGTGACAGGAATTCTTTGACTTACCTCTCCACCTCACCAAGGTAACCAGACAGTAACCTGACATCACTGCTGCGCCCCACCTTCCCAGAGTCTTTTTCAGTCTCCATAGCCTCCTGCTTAAGCCTAACAGTTGAAGCCTCCATGATGTGATCAGCTAGCATCGTAATGTCCATCTGCAAGACAAGCAGAGCAGGCGTTACCTACATATTTCTAACACCTGCTGCCCTTAAAATTTTAAATGATCTTTAATTTTGGTATTTATTTTCATGCCTATACGGATGACAACTATATGACTGAATATATGATACTGATGAGACTCTGTGTACATAATGGTTTAAGGGAGCAACTGCTTTTTATACTTATAGGTGGGCAAGTGAAACATTCATGTTTCTCTTAAATTCCTGAACAGAACCTAAAAGTCTGTGCATTATCATCACTTGATTTTTGAAGCTTTCTGTTCTGTGGTTTACCCTGTAAGCATATGCGGTATACATTAAATGTGTTTAGCTCCTAGAGAGACTCTGGTAAAACAGTCATATGTTTTGGACTGACCAGAGTCTTGACTAAACCAACAAGGTTTAATCATGTAATACATCTTCTATCCTCTCTTTGTGAGCCCCCCTTGTCATGCTAGATGTGACAACAGGGTACCTTGAACAGTTTGATGGGCTTGCACTGTCCTTTTTTATAAGATTTCATTGGATCATAGAATATACATCCACATGTCTTCCACTGGTGGCTAATTATCTTAGTGGTGGAAACAACTGAAGGCATCAGAGCTTTTATTATTGCAATCCCTTTCTTTGAAGTAGATTTCAAGTTGTGATTAGGTAGACAAGCACTACAAATGACTAAATCCAAACTAAAAACCTTTTTGGTATTATCTTTACTTTATTTGGCCAAGCTCAGTGTTGTACACATACTAAAATTATTCATTTTAATGTAAGGTTTAACCAGTTAGTACTAAGTTCTTGTTCTTGCCAGTGAAAATTGAATATGACCTTTTTTTACTTTCATGTAAATGCACTTCATTTGTAATAGTGTGTGTCTGCTTTTGTGGGAGTAACTGAGTAGTGAAGATAACAGGAATGCCCCTGCACCAGGTGGCCTTCTTATGATGACAAATTCAATGCAGACAATGGAGTACAGTAGACATGTAAAAGTCATGTAAAATCCCAATCTTCACTCATTATCTGTGTATCCTGTTTATGTTCAAGTTTGTTGTCAACATTTAATCTTACCCCCCTTGGGCCCTTCCTGAGCTTTTGTAGTTGTTTTAACCTAATGAGGTATCATGGGAGTTTTCCCTTATTCACATGGAGGGTCAAAGTTTGGGGAGAGTTGTTTTCATAGATTTTTTAATGTATTGTTTCATGTATTTGATCACAAACATGGCAAACATGCAAGCACGCAGTATACATTGTCCATCACATACAGTACAAAAAGTTCAGTTTTGGTTAAGGAACGAGATCAAAACTGCGCCTCACAATCCGCTGCCCCTACCTGCAAGTCCTCTGTGTTATCCTGATAGGTCAGCAGCTCTGTCTCCTCTCCCCTGTCAGATAGCACTCTTTGGCGCAGGTGAATGGCCAGTCGTTCTTTTCCCAGAATCCTCCTGGCTAGGCCACGCTGCCCCAGAGTCTGTCTCAGACTCCACCTGGTGCCCCCTCCAGACCCCCCTATCCTGGCCTGCAGGTGGGAGAATGGCGTGCTGGGGAGCTGAGGGCGGTTCGGGCTGGAGCTGGCAGGAGGTGCGTTCTGACAGCTGAGGTTGGAGGGTTGAGTTTGAAGGGTGTTTGGGAGGAGAGAGCGTTGGGGGTTAGGACTGGGGGATGAGTTGAGGAGGGAGGTGAGGGTGTTGGGGCCAGGGGTTGAGTTAGCTAGCTGTTGCTGGGTGTCAGGGCTGGGTTTGAGTCTCTTGGCTGGGGGTGGGCCTCCCTGTTCTCCCTGGGTTCCCTGTTGGGTTCGGTGTCCTGTTTGGCTCCAGCTCGGGTTATGGTTGTCTGGCTGGTTCTCTGTCCTGGCTCTCCTAAGCTCTGGGGAAAAAAGATGATAAAAAATAAGAGCAAGTGGCAACATAGATTCCTACCATGCTGGATATGCATACTTCATCAGTTCACTACGGACACATACAATCTTGCACCACTTACACCTAGAAATACTGTAGCTTGTAGTTTTCAATTTCAAATTCAATTTTAAATTTTCAGACTGTCAACATGGAGGTGTGTGGCATATCCTGAGTAACTGGAAAGACACATTGCTGTTACGTTTTTCAAATATAATTTTCAAATGAATAGTTCGACATTTTGGAAAACACACTTATTTGCTTTCTTGCCCAGACTTAGATGAAAAGATTGATGCCACTATCGTGTCTATCCAGTGCATATGTAGCAAAACCCAGCAGCTGGTTAGCTTAGCTTAGCACAAAAACTGGAGACTCCAAGAAGTTACTGCTCCCAGCCAAGAAATCATCTGGCACATAACCCCCAGTAAAATGTAAAATTGTTGTTGTTACACGTCAGTTTAAACAAACTGTATAGTGTATTAATTAGTGAGCTTTAGAGGTCCTGGTAGGCAGATTTTGTTACCTTTGTACAGAATCAGACTAGCTGTTTCCAGTCTTTATGCTAAGCTAAGCTTACCCGCTGTATACCAAGTCTCAGTGGCAGATATTTTAAAACCTCTGCAAATAAAACTAACCACCAGTCTGGTTACATATCACTAGGGCTAAGTGGGAATTTGTTTTGTGTTTTGGGTGTACTGATGATAAACCACAAAATAGCAGGCTTTCCCACCTGAATTAGGGTTTGGGGTAGGGCTGTTGCTTATTCTGCTGGTCTGTGACTCTCCTCTCCATCTGTCCATCCAAGTGTCAGCAGGCTGGCCCTGAGCCTGAGGAGTCTGTTGCAGCTGCTCTAAGAGCTCAGCCAATCGAGTGTGGCCCCGAGATCGTGCGATGTTGAGCGGCAAACGTCCCAGCGAATCAGGAATAACCAGAGCTCTTGGGTCCCACTGGTAAAGCACCAATGCTGCCTCAGTGTGGCCCAGAGCACATGCCCACATCTGAGGAGTCCAAAGGAAAACACACATCACACACAGACACGGAAATAATGACACACTCAAAAACCATTCCGAAATAGTGATCACTCACCAATGGAGTACAGGAGAAGTGATCTACATTGAGAGGATCCACCTCGAGCTCAAGGTCAATGCTGTCGGCATGCTTTGTGCTGCAGACAAGACAACAAAAGGGAAATTAACTGACAGTCTTTGCGTTCACAATGATGTGTCATGTTTGTGTGTTACTCACCGCCAGCGAATGAGTGTTTGAATGAGCCCTGCATAGCCCTGAGCTGCAGCCAGATGCAGTAAGGTCATTCCTCTGGAGTTCTTACTGTGGACGAGCTGATTAGATGAAGCCCAGCATGGCTGAGACATCATCTTCTCACACACCACTACAACACGACCCTCGAATGAACCCTGATCGGTAGAAATCTGGAAGATTGAAGACAAAAAGGTTTTCCAGGACTTTTGTGTACAACATTTTTGCCGATTTTAAATGTTTTTCACGCTGTCACAAAGGTCAGTTTTTACCAAGAAAGAGTCTTATGTTTAACAAATCGCAGAGCCTCTGACTCCTTGAGAGCTAGAGGGTAGCGTACGTAACATGTTTAGGCTGTTATGAAGTCATAGAATTAACACTTTCAGGGGGGTGACCTAAAAAAGCACCTTTGCAATGTAATGAATCCCAAGACAATAGCCTGAAACAAATGCCAGATTTTTTAGGCTTGTTTATATGTATGTTAAGTTTTTATAAAAATTATGTCAGAAAATATGAAAAATTGTGGTGCTTTTGTACTTGATTGCATCATGTTGTATATGTTTTGCTATTATTGAATGAACTGATGTAACTGATGTATGTGTAGAGTATTTCTTTGAGTTCCAAAATGGAAAGGCCTGATCTTCTGTAAACACTTAAACCATTAGACTATCATCATGCAGTCATATAATTGAATCTTGGTGACTCCAACGCACTTTTAAAGACTTGCTTTAATTAAACATTTATGACTAAAACAAATTGTGTTTTGTTTTGTGTTTTTTACCTGTCCTGCTCACTTGATACGGTTTCAGATTATATAGCTACGGAATTACTGGAACTGTTGGGTCTTTGTAAATTATAGAGCGTGGTCTAGACCTACTATATCTGTAAAGTGTCTCGAGATAACTCTTGTTATGATTTGATACTATAAATAAAATGGAATTGAATTAAATTGAATAGCTGAAAGGGAGGATTTCACCCAAGCTAAATCCCATATTTTCTGCCTTACTTGAGACTGCTGATCAGTGGCTCCTCCTCCCTCCACTCCTCCACCCTTGGTTGCCATGGTTGCTGAGCTGGAGTTCTGATTGGTTATCTCAGCCATTCTCTGTTCCATCTGCTCCAGACGCTCCAGGATGGACATCCTAAACTGCGTATCTACAGGGGTGAAGGTGGGACACATAGAGCTGTAAGCATTGGCTACTTGTTTGTTGCCTATAAGCAAATCAATAATATGTTTTAGTAAATCCTACGTAGAGCATCTTAGGGAGAGGGGCTCTTCTTTGTGGGGCTCAATACTGCAGAATAAATCAGAACTGGAGTGCAATAAATCCCCTTACCAACAATGGGAAGTTGGGAACCAAAAAACTGTGTGTGTGTGTGTGTGTGTGTGTGTGTGTGTGTGTGTGTGTGTTTGTGTGTGTGTGTGTGTGTGAGTGTGTGTGTGTGTGTGAAAGAGTATACATCTAACATTATTTTTTTTGGCTGTGTGTGAGTGTGACCCTTTGTTTCAGTGCTGCTGCAGTTTTGCTGCAGTGCACATTATCGCATCCCACCTGCTGCTGTCTCACTCAGTCTCTCTATTTTTCTCTCCTCTCATTTCACTTCTATTTTCTTTCATTCTGTCTGCATTACACAAACTGAGCTGAAAGGGTGGAGCCATAAGAGTGACACAGAGGCTAAGGCTCCACCCTTTCCACTCCACTGCCAATCAGAAGAAGAGCAGAGTTTTCTGCAAAAACAGCTTCTTTTTTTTTTTTTTTAATATAAAGCAAAACACTCCACTATTTCAGCTGCCAAACACATAACAAGCAGCTGTCTTCAGCCATCATAACTGAAAACACACACACATACAAATACAGATGCATAAAAACACACCACAAAAAGAAAAAGTACAGTAGATTTCTGGTCACATAAATGCTTGCAGACATGCATTTCAAAACAGAAATAATGATTGAGAAGACATCTGCCATGAGGATGTTATTGTGGTTAATTATAATAACTTAATTAAAGGACATATATTCATTGAAATTAGCCAATTAAATAGGGATTAAATAGTCATTCAATTACCCTCATTAATTGAGAAGTGAATTGTTGAATTTCGTCGAATGTCTTTCAAACAGGCTTTCATTTTGTTTTTGTTTTTTCATTTAACTTAAATTTAACTTAAATGACTTTAAATTTAACTTAATGTAATTTTCCATTTTATAATGGACTTATCTACCTGCCAATCATGCAACTTGAGTCTAGATGCTGCACGGCTCATATTATGAAGGATAAAGAGGCATAAAAGAAAGGCCACTGGAAACTCCTTTCAAAGTAATTTAGGATTTAATTAAAAAAGATCATGAATTTATTTATAATGTCAGTAGCATGCAATTTTATATCTTAACTAATTGTTTTTAAACCACATCATTTAAATGCAAATGTAATACATTATTTTATTAACTGTTTTTAATTAAGTAAATGGATTATAATTGACCAGTAAAAACGGCATAAGTATTCTGGTGGCACTCCAGCTTCTACAAAGGATTATAGATCACTTTTATTCCTGTTCTTGAATACAAATTAAGCGGCTTTTCAAAGTTTGTGTAATGATTACTTGTAGTTGTAGTGGGTACCTGTGGATTTACTGACCAACTTTGGACACCTTTCTGTTCTGTTAAAACAGAATTCAAACAAATTCTGTTCTTTAGTTGAAGTTAATGGAAAAAGTATTAATCAAACACACATGTTTTGGCACAGGATCCATACAGAGAAACTTTCAGTAGTAAACATGAACATCTACAACAGAGAGTATAACATTTAAACTTTGTATGACCATCAACATTCCCATATGTCTGTTCCTATAGCAGGCCTGTTATTATCTGGGCCTCTACAGGAGCCACATTAGCCTCCCTTCCTTTGTTGAGTTCAGTGGAGCTGTCCACTCCTGATGGTGCTGAAAGGGAACAGGTCAACACGTAAAGCTAAACAAGCTTCTAATGCAACATAAAACAAGCACGATCTCGCGTGCCTTTTAGTTCAAACATCTAGCTTGCAAACAACGTAAAGACTTTCTACCGTCCCTTTGTCTGAATTGACAGAAGCTGGGCACCACATGTACTAAAAATATTTTGACTGAAACGTGAAATGCAAAAGTAGTTCAAGGCTTTACAGCTATGAAGACGAAATTTAGACAACAGGCACATTTACGTACATCTACATCATCATAACAAAAAACTTAACCCAGCTATAAGCCAATAAAAGGGCGCGTTTTTTTAAGTTAACATCAGTTTAAAATCAAACAAGTTACGAACCCAAACAGCGAGTCTCTCTCTATCTGCTGCTCTCTTTGTTCCCGCTTCTGCTCAACCCCGTTAGTTTGAAGTGTGCGACACACACACATTGCTACTCCGATCGAGCAAAACACAAGAGTAGAGAGAGAGAGAGAGAGAGGGCGAGAGAGGGAGGGAGAGAGAGAGAGAGAGAGAGAGAGAGAGAGAGAGAGGGAGAGGGAGAGAGGGAGAGAAGGAGGGAGAGAGAGAGAGAGAGAGAGAGAGAGAGAGAGAGGAGAGAACACGTTGTGTTAGTAGCAGACACGCTTCAAATCCGCCCGCCAGACTCTGAGCTGCAGGAGGCTCGTTCGTCATCGGTACAACAATAGACTGCACACAAACTAAACTGGAGCAATGACATGTGACAAAGTCTTGCGACGCATATTTGCTTAAAATGATTTCTCTCTGTCTATTTTTTTCGAGGCAGTAAGCCTTTGATGTAGGCTACATTTGATTTGAGGCCACACAAAGGACTGGAGCGCACGTTCAGGTCTTGTTATCATCGTTGAAAGTTAAAGGCAGAGCCTATATATAGCGTGTATGAGGCTGCACAGCACACTGCCAGTGGTGCCCAACCTTTTGAGTGTCAAGGGGACCGCGATTGTGCCATGATGTCCTTGCCCTTCACTCCAGCAAACAGTCAGCCTGCTGTGACTGTAGAGCCGCATTGCCGCATTGCGCAACGCAGAGACGGGGGCGATGAACACAGAGTAACCCAGGACATGCCTCGCTGAGGAGACCCGTGTGTTTCAAAGCCGCAATTGCATCAGGAGATATATTTGCACACAAAAGCAAACCTTCCCCCGGGTGCTCTGCAGATATATGCAACCAATCCCCCAGAGCTGACTCTAAGAACATTTAATGTTCCTCTAACATCTTACAGATGTTTTAATTTGATTCAGTATAATTTAAATTTCACTAGAACAACATACAGCTCTTACAAAGTAATTCAGATTCCTCTCCAACATGCAAACATTCAAAATGGATTTTGACCTAAACAAGTCCAACAAGACAAAGTCTAAAGGCTTTATGAATTGGGGACTGTGAAGATAAAAGGTGCAGCACACACACACACACACACACACACACACACACACACACACACACACACACACACACACACACACACACACACACACACACACACACACACACACACACACACAAATGAAATAAGAAAGAATAAGAAAAGGATGTATTTTGTATGATAATTTAGGGTTTAAACTTTCTGGGTACAAACAATACAGTCAGTCAAGTACATGATCTTAAACATACAGTATGTTAAAAATAAAACGCAAGCATGCAGCACTCCAGGCACACAATGAAGCAGTTACGTACAAGTCTAATTTTGTTTATGGTTTATGCTCTTCATTGAGTAAAAAAATTAGACAATAAGTGTGTAACTGTGCATCCCTGTCTGGTCAAAAAACAAATACATGCTCTCACCATCAAGGGATAACCAGTCATGCTGAGAAGATGGCAGGGCAGGAAGGTCACGCGCCTTGTATTCGAACACCACAGAGGAAGAGATGACCTCACCACCCATAGCTACCTGCAGCATCACCAGTCCTGTGTCATGGGCTGGAAATATCAGGCAAGGAATTAATAGGAGTGACCGTATGCTGACACCGATCTCTTGTCAAAGAATAATTTCAGGACAGTATGTTAACCATTATACACTGTGAACATCTTTGCTTTGCCCATGTGTGCCTGCAAGAATCTGTTTGCCTTGCAGTTTTTCCCCTGATCACACTTAATGTAGCAAGATGTGACTCATCCTTTACTATACCATCCAAAAAAACATTTCCAAGCAGTGCTACGTTTATTGCGTTCCTGCCAGACAGTGTCCCTCCCTATGGTCCCTCCTCGAAATGTTCCTTTTTGTATTGTTCTCATCTTTTTGTATAAAAGGGACTGCATCTCCCGAAAAGGGTGTGCAGTAGAGAATGTTAGACTTTTTCTTTGTATGCTGTAGAAAAACTTTGTTGCTAGAAACTGCTTAGCGGGGTGACGGTTGGGGTTAGATTTACATTTAAAAATAAAGGAAAGTGTTTTTCTGTGCTGAAGGAGTATGTTTGTTGTGTAAAAGTGTGTGCATACACAGGTGTGTTACCTGGGCAGTAGCAGCGCAGCACCCCGGGCTGGATGAGGGCAGCAGGGACACTGATGTGGTCAAAGAGACAGCTGTACTCACTGCCTGACTCCAACCACGGACCTGTGATCAGCACCTTCACTCCACCCTGCCGCACACAAACAGTCCTCAGTCTAATATCACACAGTCTGTGTGAGAAGAGGACACATCATTGCATGCATACTATACTAAGATAATACTAATACTAATACTAATACTAATACTACTACTACTACTAATAATAATAATGTCCTATTGTCATAATGTATGCATAGTGTAGCATGTGTATGCAAATGTGTGTGTGTGTACACAGAGTACCTTTCTGTGTTTATATCAAATATCCTGATTCCATCTGTGGTGAAAAACATACCTCAGAGACACAGTGGCCTACATTTTAATTTTCTGTTATATGAATTTAAACTGATAAATGTTATAAATGGCCCCCAAGTGGTTACACTTTTGCTAATTTATGGGTTCTTTTTTTGACAAATCTATGAGTCTTAACGGCCTGGTGGCAGCCCCTAGAGGCTGTGCTGCTCCTTACATCCAAGTTGTTTGAACCATCTGAACAACACTGCCAAGTGTTTTCTCAAGTGTAGCTAAAAATAAAACATAAACAACATAGTGTGCCCCAAAAATGTTCAGTCATGAAGTGAGTATACAACAAAAGATGTTTTGTTGTTGATTTTAAAGCCATTAAACAAATTTGCTAGTTTTTTTTTAGGTATTTTAGTTAATAAAATATGCCCTTTGAGCCATTGGAGTGAAACAGTGTTGCTTTTTCAAGAAACACAAAACTGTGGAATAATGAGTATGATGTAACACTGATGATCCTGGAAGAAAGTTGCACAAAAAAAAATAAAAATAAAAATGTGATCTATATGTGCACATGTTGGAGATACGGTTAGTTCATAAAGTTATTTTCGACAAATTGTTTTTTTGAAAATGATGGTGCTAAGATGCCATGTTTCCATAAGTTTCATCATGATTCAATGACAGAACTGCTGTCTGAGATATTATAAGTGGTACATGGGTAAATTAATGAAGCCACCCAGGGTAATCAGTGTAATATTGAAATTTCATCAAAATCCAATCAGCTGAGTCTGAGATATTCTGACTCCTTAATGACCACACAGCCAGGCTGGCAGTCTTAGTACAAATTGTGCTGAGGGTGATTTTAGCGTTTAACATCAGTACAAGCCCACTGTCAATCACGTCTAGGAGGGACTGATTTCCCTGTAGGGAACAATGATTAATAAATAATGAAAGGTAATCATGTAGGGTTTACTAACCTCTGGATAAGACCACTCTGGGGAGTAGTCTGTCACACCAAACAGCCTCCCAGTCTCCTGGAGCAGTCCCAGAGCTCCCTGCTCCACCTCTGAGCCCTGCAGGTGGCCTGCTCCTGTGCCCTGCTCCTCTCCAGCTGCCCCCTCCTGGGGCATCAGAACCCCAGTCACAGCCGCCCCCACCCCACCTCCAGACCCCTCAACTGAGATGAAATCATTGATGAGATCAGAGAACTGGCTTCCAAAGGAAGCCTCAAAGCCTTCCAGACTGATGGCCCCAGTTGTTGTAGCTGACACCCCCCCACCCTGTTGAGGTAGAGGAGAGCTGTAAAGCGTCCCCTCAATGCTTGCACCAGCAGCTATTGACTGAGGACTGGCCACCACTGAACTGCTGGCCCCTGACAAGCTTACACCATTACAGAGAATCTCATTTTCCCCTCTTCCCACCGCTCCACCACCTCCCCCGCCCTCCTCTCCTCCTCCATTGTCATCTGTGGGTTGCAGGTAGTGCTCGGTGTCAACACTCGTGTAGGCCTCGTGAGGATCCCCAGGCTTGATTAGCAACTCCCCTCCATTCTCGGAAGTCTTGTCTAAGACTTCTCGATGTCCCCTGCTGCCTGACTGGTCGGCGGTCGTATCCTGTGGTGTTAGAGGAAAAGAGCCCACCGCCGCTCCTTGTCCGTTCCTTCCACAAAGGCCCTGCTGGTCCGGGCTGGTTTGGTGGAGGTGTGTATGCGGGTCTCCATTGGTGACTGGAGTGTCTGTTGGCACCGTGGGCAGGCCTATGTAAGCCTGGGCCTCGCCTGATTCCTGGGTTGCCTCAGTACCATTGGTCTGCAGCTGGGAGGGCTGGCTTGTCTGGGGGGAAGCCTGAAGGAAGAGGCCAGGGGAGGGGTGGTGCGTAGGCTGGGTCAGACTCGGGACACAGGCTGATGACATCACAGCACTGAAGTCCATCTGCTCCAGGGTGGTGCTGGGGCTGAGGCCTGTCCCTTCTCCTACATAGCTGCTCTGAGCAGCCAGCGGCGGCTCCAGGGGTGTAGGTTCTGTCTTGATGTTGTTGACAAGAGCTGGGTTGTAGACAAAGTTGTTAGAGGAACAGTTGAGTCCCCCATCATCACCGTTACATCCCTCAGCCTTCCCTCCACCTCCTCCATACGTCTGGCCCTGCTTGGGATTGTTGAGGAAGCAATCAGGGTCAAAAGTCATGGTGGTCTCAGGAAGGCTGACTCCTCCACCAGAGTCTAGAGAGCTGGATAGAACCAACTCTCCTCCCTCCCCTAAGCCCATGCCACCAGGAAATGACGCAAACCTCTGGTTTTCAGGGGCAACAGCCAACAGGATGCCAGCGGTGGTGCTCTCATGGGTGGATGCCAGCAGGTGGGTGTGGCCAGCAGAGTAAACCGAATCCCCAGTCAGCGTGGTGACCTCAGACATGAACACAGCTGTACTCTGTGACAAGCCAGCCCCAATGGCGAGAGCAGGGCTATCAGCCATGTCACTTGTGATTGACAATGGGGAGCTCTGGGTGGTGTCAGGGACCTCCACCTGGTTGGTGGAAGTAGAGGAGGACACTTCCATGCTGCTCTGTGGGAGTAGGGAGGGCTTGGTTATCCTGCCATTCCTCCTCTCTCCTCCACCCGTTCTGCTCCTGCCCCCTCCAGGACTGGGCTCTGTCTGGCCCTCTGACACATCGCTGTTCTGGACCTCTGTGCCATCTGCTTCCTCAGCTCTCTGGCCTGCCACTACGCCCATACCCGTTGCAGCTCCACCTCCTGCTGCTGTCCCTGACTCCTGCTTGGATGAGATGATGCGCTGCTTGACACTGGAACATTTCTGATGCAGGCTGCTTCCAGCACCTGTCAAAAGAGACATTCAAAAAAACATAGAAGACACTTTATTTTCTGTCCTTTTGTTTGTTCAGGTCAATCTTTATAGCAACAGCATTACCTCACAAACATCTGAAAGTGTGTAATGGCGCCCTCCAGTGTTCAGAATGTACACTTTAAATACATACATGCAAAATGTGCAATATGCTTTTTTTGCAAGACGTTTCAATTCTAACATCTGAGGTCCATGTTTCCAGTTTCTAAATAAAATGTCTGCATTTACATCTTTGGGATTTAGCTGATGTATTTTCAGAGGGAAACAACAAATACCAAACAGTTTTAGTGTCAGAGACCTAATGCCCATAAAATGAACACAGACAGACACTGACTCAAGTCAGTGATCAAGAGAGAAGTGCTAGGAAAGGAAAAATAGCAGAGAGCTGTTTTGTGTGAGCAAATTAAGGTCGATGAGCAAGACAGAATATGATTCAGTGGGGAGATTGAAAATTGAGGTGCTACTTAAGTCAACAAGCTACTTAGTTTTGGGCAGCTGTCCTTATTTGCCCTTCCAAACCAGATCAAAAGAGGGGTGAGATTAGGTTAGTGTGAATGTGTGTGTGTGTGTGTGTGTGTGTGTGTGTGTGTTTACTGGAGTTATCTACTCCCTGATGCTCATTTATGAATAATACATGCTGGATATTTCCGGCACCTCAGTCTTCTTTCCCTCTATCCCTCTCTTTCTTGGGTGAAATGTATATCTGCCTCTAGGTGGCAGCATGGGGCTGACTGTCAGAACTATCAAAAACAACAAATCTAAATCTATATAAAGTTTGTCTGAATGGCATGTATGTACTGAATGTATCGTGTTGCATTTTGGCTTACTGATTTATCTTTACCTTCACCAATATATCAATAAGATGTTTGTGCTAAATTAACAATGAGAAGATTAGATATTTTTCCTTGATGCAAGAGAGAGTTTTTTATATCATCTCCCCTAAACTGCTGAAATCACCTGTTGTCTCTTCTGATAAGTAATGGCACAGCTCCAGACTGTGCCCCATTCTGCTGCCAAGTTGTTTACAAAGCCTAAAAAGCAAGTCAGTTTTTGAGATGTACCACACTGGTTTCCTGCAGATTCATTTTGAGAGTTCCTGCACCGTGACAGGTGGTATTTTTTATTGACTCATATCCCCAGGTTTAGAATAAAGTGTGAGGACTGAAACATGAGAGTAGGAAGGAGGAGAGTGCTGAAATTATGGTAAAGCTAACTCACACATGGGTTTGAGTTGTCCAATGAGCTCCTCCTTGCTCCACTTGGCCCACTCCTTCCTGTCTGTGTTGATGGAGCAGAGGACCGGGCCGCATGGCTTCCCGCTATCGTCCACTGCCGGTACATTCAGGTAGTGCACCAACACAATGTCTGGGTTCTACAGCACAGGGAAAAACATACACACAGATACATGCACACACATGGTTTTAGTTTAACATGGCATTTATTCATTCATTTATTGTCATATTCTTACCAACATATGGGAGGGAGAGAATACAATAAAAGAGTCTATTTACAGAGGAAGGGGAACTGGAGAAGGGAAGCGGAAGAGAACGTAGAGGTCAGGGGGGAGGTTGGACATAGCATGTCAGATAAGATTCTTTCACCTGCACATAAAAGATTTAACAGCTCAAGCCCACTCATCACTCTCTCTTTGACCCTGCAGAGGCTGTGGAAGTGGCTACATGTGCGTTTGTGTGTATGTGCGTGCCTTATATATATATATATATATATATATATATATATATATATTTACAGAGAGAGGATGAGAGGAACAGAAGGAGAGAGTGTTTCAGAATAGTTCTGAACTGTAGGCCATCAGCAGACCTATGGAATGTCTACCTCATGAATGATTCAACAGGTGCATTCACGTGCACCTGTGTGTGTATGTGTGTGTGTGTGTGTGTGTGTGTGTGTGTGTGTGTCTGTGTGTGTTTGTTTGTGTGTGTGTGTGTGTGTTTGTGTATGTGTGTGAGAGAGGAGAGGGAGAGAAGCTCCTCTTGATGAAAGATTCAGTAGACAGACTTAGGTGAGGGGGAGGACCTGCTGAGGTGGAACACTTTTCATTCCAAAAGAGGATGGCACAGTGGGCTGCTACAGCACACACTGTGCAATGCAACACCACTCACAGACTGATTTATGATCATATTCACTGATTCACTGTTTTGATATCTGTGCAAAGTGCAGAAAATGGCACTTTATAGATAAAGCAAGTACAATTTCCCTTCATAATTTCAGGAATCAAACTAGTTGGGCATGCTGAAAAACAAAATATATTGGGTAAGGGCATATTCAATTTACGGCTGGTGGCTGGAATGTCCTTGTAAATTTCATGTGACAAATTATGCAGGAAATTCGGCCGAAGAATACATAAATATTTATGTATTTCCATATTTTAAATGAACATTGCTGGATATTCAATATTTTCTGAAATGAACAGAGAGTGAGATGAAGAGAGAGGCAGTGTAAATGTATGCAGGCATTTTTTAAGATTCATCATGTAACCTGTCATCTGAAGATGATGAGGTCCTGGTGACCACATCTTGCATGGTGGTTAGAGGGAGAGACATGTGTGTGTGTGTGTGTGTGTGTGTGTGTGTGTGTGTGTGTGTGTGTGTGTGTGTGTGTGTGTGTGTGTGTGTCCTGCTTGCTGTTGTCTTTCACATGAGCAGTAGAGTGAGTCCAACATCTCTATGAAAAACAACCTGCTTTATACACAGGGGGCACCTGTGCATGTGTGTGTTGGTGTGAGCATGTTGTGTGTTGTTTGTAGCTCCAGGGTGTTTTCTTGCCACACAGAGAGTAGAGTCCTTGATGCTCATGATAAGTATTGAGAGTCAGGCTTCCAATAACACACTGTGCTCTGGAAGTCTCAGTCAACTTCTGGCAAAGAAGTGTTTATATATATATATATATATATATATATATGTATAGGCCTGGCATATTCTAAATATATTCTAGTGGTCTAACTGTGTAAGTTTGTCCACTCAGCCAAACAACATCCAGTTTTATTATGAGCCCAGCTTTGTGATAGTATTTCCACTGTTGTCTCATTAATTTAGAGGAGGATGGTGCTTATTGCTGGTTTATGGTTTAGCTTAGTGTTCTGTTTTAGAAATGGACAATGTAATACACAAAATTTTGCGTAACACTGATAATATATATTATGGTGGCCCAGTTCTGTGTAGAACTAGTTAATAAAGCTTTAAACTTAGCTGGGATAAATGTTACAAGATGGCCATAATGTCAGGGGTAAAGACCTGAAATGACAAATATATGCTACCATATATGACAACTAATAACAAATTATCACCACACTATAAATGTGGTTGAAATCTTGTTTGTATGTGTATAAATGTGTGGAAAAAGGCAAGGTGGGGAAGGGGGGTGGGCTTACCTGCAGCAGCCAATAACATCTACGATGGAAGGTGGGGATGATGGAGGAGTGGACGTAGCAGCCATACAGACACTAGAGAGAGGAGAGGAGAGGAGAGGAGAGGAGAGGAGAGGGAGAGGAGAGGAGAGGAGAGGAGAGGAGAGGAGAGGAGAGGAGAGGAGATTGCAGGGGCAAACGAGAAAAGGAAAAGGGAGGAAGCAAGACAAAAAAGTGAAAAAGGAGGAGAGGACAGTAAGTGAGAGAACAGGAGAGGAGAACTTAGGTTATACCCACTTAGGCTGTATTGATTGTGGTGTTAAAACTAAATTGCAAACATGCTGTATGCGTGTCTTTTCTAAAATACCATAAATCTGATGTTGACAATTACAGCACAAGAGATTGTGAAATTTACTGCCTCAGCAAGACTAGACATAACCCACATGGAATTCACAAAAAGGCCCACTGTCATCAGCTCACAGACACCGCAAGAGAGATCAGTAACAGTGAATAGGACAAAGAAGAGTAGGAGAAAGCGAGGAAAGCACAGAGTGTCAAGGTGGACAAGATGAAGAGAAAGTTCAGTATGGACTCCATCCAGCAGAGGATGCTTATATGCATACAAAATAGTGTATGTCTGTGTGTGAGTGTGAAAATAGACCAAATTTATGATTTAGAGGTTGATTTACAGATTTAAACGACTTCACAGTGTCAATAATATAATATTTGTGTTTGGTGCCGTATGAAATGTTTCGATACCGGTGCCAATACAGTACCCCAGTAGTATTGAGGTTTGATACCCGGTCCTAACTAGAGATGGTCCGATACCATTTTTTGCTTCCCGATACCGATTCTGATATGTGAACTTGCATATCGGCCGATACAGAGTACTGATCCGATACCAGTGTGTCATATATTTTATGTTTTGTATACTACTATCCCTGTATGGATGTGATATGATTGTTGTTGGTCTGGCTCAGGTTAAACTCTTTGTGAAACATGAACAAACACAAACAATGAATGCCACAGAACTTTCTTTTATTATCCAGTTTGACAGTCGGTTATAACGGGAAAAGACATAAATAAACTACTTTAACGTAGATTTTCTTTAGGGCTTTATTACGCGGTATCGGATCGGTGCATGAACTCCAATACTTCCCGATACCGATACCAGCGTTTTAGGCAGTATCGGTATCGAAACATCTCTTGTCCTAACGTAATGTGTGTTTGTGGTGTTTGACAGAGGAAGGATGAAATGATGAAAGCCTTCTATCAAGGTCATCACTGCCACCTTTTTTTAACATGCATTAAAATCAAGGATGACAAATACACACACACACACACACGTATAAATTGGTTGTGTTTAAAAACAAAATTGCACACACAAACACAAATGCTCAGCAATCAGGCTGCACATAATCAACACTTACAACTTGTCCTGTTTTCTGTCTCATGAACACTTGTGCACACTTATATTTTCTCGCCATTTTGCCTCTTCTCAGAAGTAGCCCGCCCTCTATCTAAAGTGTGTTTTGCCAAAGGCAGAGTGCATTTCCATATATTTCCATTCGATATGAGGA